>NW_019397386.1:16083-139452 GCF_000591075.1 Eurytemora carolleeae
GTCGCTGGACCTTATTTACGGCTTGAGATTTCGGATTCAAGCTGCATCTTATTTTCCACAGAGTTGAGTTTAAAAATACCGGTTTAATATTCTATTTGGTTGATTTTCATGGTAGGAGTTGGCGCATTCTGGGGTTTGATGAGAACAAGACTCAACATTGAGCCTTATTCTCCACTAAAACCAACCAAGGTCGGTTTTATTTTCAATGGGCCTAACTCCTTAAGTCGAGCCGAAGATCTTGCAGATGTCAATCACGTGACACAAGCCGTCGTCAAATATTGGGTCTTAAAGTCGGGTTTAAGGAATTACGACTCGAGCCGAAGTTTTTAAATCGCGGGCTCTGGTTAGTAAGTTCTAATCTAATCTGAAATGGTGGTGGTGGTGGTTGAGTAAAGAAAGAATGATTTTTTAATCCAAATTTATGAGCATAATGTTAAAGAAATCACATAAAAATTGCTAAAAATGTTACATGTCCGATTTACATCAGATACCTTTGCCTGAGCGTAAATTGAGCGTCAAAAATTGTTACAAAGAAATTGAATCTTTGCCAGGAACTCTGATTTTCTAATCCTTATATTTAATTGAAACCCAATGTCATAGACTAGAAAACTTAAGTTTCAGGCAAAGACTCAATTCCTTTCAAAGCTGATACAGTGTGACCCAAATTAATGCGGAATTACTAGATGAATACGGAATTAAAGCAATACAATTTTCTTTGGATCTTGTTAAAATTTGTTGTAACAGTAGCTTAAAAGATAAACTTACTATTACTTATTAAAAAGGTCTGTACTGTTCACTACAAAACTACAGTGTTTAATTTTCATTGGACTGTTTAAATAGTCGTCTTCCTATCCCATAGATGTTTTGGGCAGAACCTTATTATTTTATCTTGTACAATACACATTTACCCAAATTACAATTCAAGTGCAACAGATGGCAACTTAGAATTTGTACACTCTCAGTACAGCTGTATTCTTCCGTCACAAGTGTCAACTCAGTTTTTGTGTCCGACAAAATTATTATGGTGATAATTTTAGACTAAATGCTTATCTTACAGTGAAATAAGTGCAATTTTACACGTTCTTTATTTACTGTTTTTACACTTTTTTAAACATGTAAACTAATGCTAGAAAATTTAATTTTTCTTGTTATATTTGACACTTGTGACGTCGTGTCTAATTGGTCCATTTCTCCATTACCACCTATTGTACTTGATAATCTATTTGCATTTACCCGTATTCCAGTTTACTCTCAAATCCAGCTGCATCAGGCCACGCAGAGATACACTGGGTTCTATTATCAATACTTCCCCAAACTGTCTTCTAGAATAATAGATACATTCAGAGATGCACTGGGTTCTATCAACAGTTTACTAGAATAATATATACATTCAGAGATACACTGGGTTCTATCAACAGTTTACTAGAATAATATATACATTCAGAGATACACTGGGTTCTATCAACAGTTTACTAGAATATTAGATACATTCAGAGATACACTGGGTTCTATCATCTTACTTAGTAAATTTAAAAACATTTAGGTTATGTTATATGTCGATATAATTTCTGATTAAAAAAATAATTTGGGGTTTAAGTAAATCCAATGCAAGAAATTAAAAAATAACTGGTCTTAACCTTTTTTCTATTTTGTCAATTTCCCACAATTGGAATCAGCAAATGTAGAATTAAGTTAGATTTAATCCTTTATACCAAACTATACAATATTTTTATGGCACAGAAATTATAAATATTCTCAACGAAAGAAATTTTAGTTTTTTTTTCAAGGAGTGTTGTAAATAAACCAAGCCGCAGAAATTATAAATGATTAGTTAAGAGATAGAAAAGTTGAAAAGTATGAGAAAAGGGAAAATATTTTCACACGAGATGGAAGAAATATTTAAACAGTTTATCTGCAGTATAGAGTTTAGGGGCCCTAACCACAGAGCCCGAAACAAAGTATCGAAAATTCGTTTTCATGAATGGGGTCAGGCAGTTTTGTAGATACCGATATTATTTAAAGTGGCTTCTTTACATTCTATTGCTGTTTTTTTGATTTTTTAAATTAAAATCTACGCAAATGTAAAGACCTCAAAAGGAAACTCGGGAGTTTTGGTCTACGATACTCTCCTAAATTTCCGGCTCAAGAAACAGACTCATTTTCAATCAATATTTCTTTATTAAAATATGTAATACTCTGTTTAAAGGGACTGTACGCATAAACTCAAGTAACTCCAAAGTGGGCAATGCCCGATTTACAACGGTACCCTTTAAATATTTGACTGTTTATCCTGTAAAGCGCAGCTTACGCTGCGTACACTGTTAACTCATCACAGCTGCTGCGTTACTTTTATCCCTAAATGTTACCTATTATTTAACATTTAAAAGTTTCTTGCAAAAATTCGAAAGAAAATATTATTTTCTGCCAATTCTAGAAAGTGAATATTAATATTTTTAAAACTGAAAAAAAAACTTGAAAACAAAGTATTCAACAATTAAGTGTTTTCGTATATTATTAAGAACTAGCTTTGGAACCCAGCGTTGCCCAGGGGAGTCTTAGTTGTCCAACCGTTTACCCGCCTTTTGTCGTAAATTACGATTTTAGCTATTTTCCCGACCTACTCAACTTAGAATCTCAAAACCAAACTAAGCATGCATTCCCGTGGCGCTTCCGAGTTCCCCAATCAAAATTCGAGGTTCCTGAGTTATGATCAAACAAACAAACAAACAAACACACAAACAGAGATTACATTTTTATATATATAGAAGATAAGTCTGAAATCTTTGATCAGTCAAAGGATTTAAGATTTTTGCATTGAGAATTTGAGAGTCACTCGAAATTACGCTTACAGTCCCTTTAATACAGAGGATAGTGTTATAACTATCTTTAAATATTTATTTCTAATTATAAAAAATTGATAGGTCAATAATGTTTTTTCTACTAGCGTAAACATATAGAAAAACGGGTTTCATGTATGAAAACAATATATTTCCAATGTTTATTAATAATTTTAGTTTTCAGTACAATCGCGGACGCTCTAGGATTCCTCGATTAGGAGAAAAATGGATAAAATCTCTTTTGTCTAAACCTCTTCATCATAATTAGTCTTTGTGGCTTAACCAAATATCAGAGTGAATAGAGAAAATTAAAAATATTTTAAAACAACTCAATATATTTTCAGATTGTCTAATATTTCCCTAGTTACCTGGTAGAGTAGAGGAGGTACCGAAATACACAATCCTGAAATATCATTTTATTTTATTGTATCATTGTTACCGTTATTATATTTATTACAGGAATTCTTAAAAAGGGAGAGTTCTCAAAAAAACGAAAGGGGGCAAATTCTGATACCGAATTTAATTTGATTAAGATTACTACTAATTTTATTTTTATCTGTTGCCTCTATTAGGAGAAAATGATTTTAAACGTTTTGTACCTAAGAGCGTAGCATCCAAAAAAATTAACTTTATAGTTGTATTAAATCCACTCAGATCGAAAATAATTATTTAAATTTTAAACCAATCATTGAATTGTACGTTTATTACTTGTAATATCTGGATATTGCGTTTCAAATCTTAACGTTTATTACTTGTAATATCTGGATAATGCCTTTCAAATCTAATTGAATTATTTACGGTCTGGGTCAGGTGGATTTAACGGTTCTGTGGCCCTACGCCCTTGAGCATAAAACGTTTTTAGCCATTTTGTCCATTTAGAGGCAACAGATAGAGGTAAAATTAGTAGCGATCAAACTCGAATTTAATTCGGGATCAGACTCTGCCCCCTTTCAATCCTTTCAAAAGAATTAAAGAGAAACTTGTTAGTAGTTGTCCAGTAGTTATTATCAGTAATACTCATCTTTATTATTTTTATTAATATTATTCTCATTATTGTTATTATTAATTTACTAATATGATTAATATTATAGCTTTCATTATTATTATCAATGATTATGTTAATATTATTATTACCAAGGCTCCAGATAGATGTAGCAATGAAGATTGTTTTTAACCTGGATAGTCGGGGCCTCAGGGGGTTTATGATAGCATTGTACCTAGATATTTATCTTAGAGTATAGATATAACTAGAGATTAACATTTGGATCTAGCTATACATCTTAGAGTATAGATACAACTAGAGATTAACATTTGGATCTAGATATACATCTTAGAGTATATATATAACTAGAGATTAACACTTGGATCTAGATATACATCTTAGAGTATAGATATAACTAGAGATTAACATTTGGATCTAGATATACATCTTAGAGTATAGATATAACTAGAGATTAACACTTGGATCTAGATATACATCTTAGAGTATAGATATAACTAGAGATTAACACTTGGATCTAGATATACATCTTAGAGTATAGATATAACTAGAGATTAACACTTGGATTTAGATATACATCTTAGAGTATAGATATAACTAGAGCTTAGCATTTGGATCTAGATATACATCTTAGAGTATAGATATAACTAGAGATTAGCTTTTGGATCTAGATATACATCTTAGAGTATAGAGTTAACTAGAGTATAGATTTAACTAGAGTATAGAGATAACTAGAGAATAGCATTGTACTTAGATATACAGCTATATACAGCTTAGAGTGTGGATTTAATTAGAAAATAGATATGCATTTTAGAGAATATATTTAACCAGAGAATAGATTGTACCTAAATATAAATCTTAGAATAGACTAGATTATACCTAGTTACACATCTTGGAGTATAGATTCAACTAGAGAATTGCAATGTAGTTATAGCTTATATTCCAATTTTGATTTTAGAAAATGATTCAATATTGACAATTGTTAAATAAATAAAGCACTCCAAATGGTTTTAATCAGAGACTTGTTTCTCGATCCGGGAATGGATCCTTAAAATCCAATCTTTCCCAGTTTTGAACTAATATTCCCTGAATTCGTTCTCTTATCTACTAAAATTTCACCAAATTATTGAGGTTTTTCAGGTTTCAGAAACATCCTTTAACGTTTAGATAGTCTGAGTTGTTTTCCAAAATTAGAAAATTATTGTATTTTGTGTATTTTCAAACAGGCGAAAACCTGAATAAGTTTCACGTAGATAAGTCCTCTAAATATTTAACCAATCTAGAGAACAATAGGCAAAAACTTTTTGAACTTTTCTTTACAAAATTCTAGATTTTTTTCTGTAAAAGTTTGTGAGAAGCCTTATCTTGTGTCTTGGTAAAATTATTGCATAGTGCATAATAAAAGCCAACTTTTAGAATACAATTATTTGTAAAACTTCCCAGGCTTCTGTGGAGACTGTTTAAAGTCCAGGAACATTAAATGTTTAGTTAATGACGCAAATACCATGCCCTGGACAATTTGTATATCTAAGGACGAAAAATTGTGCAGATGCATGGATGTTAGAGATTATTGGAGAGATTCTAAACCAAAAGTTTTTTGAGCGAAAAATTAGACAAAGCTACAAAACTTTAGTATCTAATACGATAGCGTAATTAGTATCTAATGATGTAGTGCAATATAAGACAGTTTAGAATTTTATAAGTTAGTGTATACCAGTTTAGAATATAATAAACTAGTGTAGTTTAAGACAGTTTAGCATCTAATAAATTAGTGTAATATAAGACAGTTTTGAATTTAATAAGCTAGTGTAATATAAGACAGTTTTGCATTTAATAAGCTAGTGTAATGTAAGACAGTTAAGTATTAAATAAACAAGTGTGAAATAAGACAGTTTACAAAATAATAAACTAGTGTAATATGAGACAGTTAGTATTAAATAAACTAGTGTAATATATAAGACAGTTTAGTATGTAATAAACTAGTGTAATGTACGTAAGACATTTAGTATCTAATAAACTAGTGTAATGTAAGACATTTAGCATCTAATAAATTAGTGCAATGTAAAACAGTTTAGTATCTGATAAACTAGTGTAATATAAGACAGTTCAGTATATATTAAACAAGTGTAGTATCTAATAAACTAGTGTAATGTAAGACATTTAGCATCTAATAAATTAGTGCAATATAAAACAGTTTAGTATCAAATAAACTAGTGTCATTTAAGTTTAGTATTAATAAGCTATTGTCATAAAAGTCAGTTTATCATACATTTGTATCCTAGTAATTGTAGAACAAGAAAATATATAATTAAAGAAAAAAATAATGAAACTAAAATGATACGTATGAGGGTGCAAATATTGTGTTGTTTATAGTGTATACTTAGTTTATCGTAAAAATAAATATTTATGTTTATTGAAGGAAATAAAAGTCGACAAGTGGCATTGCTGTTGTTTGGGTGTGATCATTTCATTTAACAAAATTTGTTGGAACACTGGAGCCAAATTCAACTAAAGAGAATTATTCTTCAAATTTTCTTGAATGACATTTATCATAGTATCAACATTTGAAGAAGTTTATCCAGCTAGAAGTTTCAAAAAGATATTACCTTAAACTATATGATAGTGTCATGTACTGTATATATTGGTGTCCTGTACTGTATATATGGTGTCCTGTACTGTATATATTGGTGTCCTGTACTGTATATATTGGTGTCCTGTACTGTATATATTGGTGTCCTGTACTGTATATATTGGTGTCCTGTACTGTATATATTGGTGTCCTGTACTGTATATATTGGTGTCCTGTACTGTATATATGGTGTCCTGTACTGTATATATTGGTGTCCTGTACTGTATATATGGTGTCCTGTACTGTATATATTGGTGTCAGGTACTGTATATATTAGTGTCCTGTACTGTATATATTGGTGTCATGTACTGTATATATTGGTGTCCTGTACTGTATATATTGGTGTCCTGTACTGCATATATTGGTGTCCTGTACTATGTATATTAGTGTCCTGTACTGTATATATTGGTGTCCTGTACTGTATATATTGGTGTCCTATACTATATATATTGGTGTCCTGTACTGTATTTATTGGTGTCCTGTACTATATATATTGGTGTCCTGTACTATATATATTGGTGTCCTGTACTGTATATATTGGTGTCCTGTACTATTTACATTAGTGTCCTGTACTGTATATATATTACCTATCCACGGATATAGCAACCAGGGTGAACACTGAACACGTCACAGAGATTAGAGAGAAGTAGGTTCCAAGTTTACAGTACACCCATCCTAGAATATATAGTTTTAAGTACACCCATCCTAGAATACATAGTTTACAGTACACCCATCCTAGAATACATAGTTTACAGTGCACCCATCCTGGAATATATAGTTTACAGTACACCTATTATAGAATACATAGTTTACAGTACACCCATCCTAGAATACATAGTTTACAGTACACCTAACATAGAATACATAGTTTACAGTACACCCATACTAGACTATATAGTTTACAGTACACCCATCCTGAGTCCGAAATTTAAAAGAGTATCGTCGAACGAAACTCCCGAGTGTCCTTTTTGGGATCTTAACATTTTGTAGATTTTGATTAAAGAGATTCGACAAAAATGGAGAATATAAAGAAACTAAATAAAATAGTATTTTATGACAAAAATATTGATATCAACAAAACTGACTAACCCCATTCGTGAAACCCGGGTTTTAAAACTGGTTTTCATAACGATACCCTGTCTTAAGTTTTGGGCTCTGGAGTACATAGTTTACAGTACACCTATCATTGAATACACAGTTTACAGTACACCCATCCTAGAATTCATAGTTTACAGTACGCCCATCATAGAATACATAGTTTACAGTACACCTATCCTAGAAAGTATATTGTTCACAGTACATCCATCCTAGAATATAAAGCTTACAGTGCACAATATAGAATATATAGTTTACAGTACACGCATCTAGAATATATAATTTACAGTACACCCATCATAGAATACATAGTTTACAGTGCATCCATCATAGAATTAATAGTTTACTGTTCACCTATCATAGAATACATAGTTTACAATACACCCATCCTTGAATTTATAGATTACAGTAGACCCATCTTTGAATATAAAGTTGACAGTACACATCTTAGTAATTTAGTTTACAATACACCCATCATGAAATATATAATTTACAGTACATTCATCCTAGTTAGTTTACAGTGCACATCCTAAAATATTTACAAAATCTAGAATATATAGTTTAAAATATTTAGAAAGAAGTTTGAGCATAAAAGAAACTCATCAGCAACCCTAGAGACACGAATTAAAAACAAACAGAGAATTTAGGAACTTTTGTAAATAGAATTGTACAAGGAACTTCTAATTTCTTGAACAGAAAAAAAGAAATGTTAAGAATTCTTGTAACTGAATTAAAAAAGAAAAAAACCAAGCTCTTGTTAAGTAGATGTGTTGGTGTTTAGAAATTAAAATCATAGTTTTTTTCTGTAATGCATAGATGAAATATCTTATTAATTTGACATTATTAGCATCTAATTTTAGACAATTTATTTTCTATGTTCTATAATCATTAGACATATAATAGTTTCATTGTAGATCTATTGAAGGTTTTTTCAAATTTGTGTTTCCAAAATACTTTGCTGATCAAAGATAAGAGTTTAGAACCAGTGTTTGGTTTGTGCAGTGCTATTAAAGAAAAGTGAAACCAACCATATTTATGCCGCGGTTCAAGTTCTTTAAATTTGACCCCGCAAAGGTTTTTACCAGTCTTCATGACTCCTCAGTTTATAATGGAGCAAACACACATTTACACTTTAATCAAGCAATCATCCTAGTGTATCATCCTAGTGTATCATCCTAGTGTATCATCCTAGTGTATCATCGGCATAAACTCTGCTATGCTTTGCTGTATGTAATTCAAACTTTTTAAAATCAGGGTTTCAAAGAGAATACTCACTGACTATTGAATCATTTGATTCACACTGAGGATAATTCAATCGAATTGATACGAACAGAGTGAATCGCATTTTTATTCTCAGTCTGTTCTTAGAAATTTTTAAAAATTGTATCCTGCAAAAAGCTTTATTTGAAGCATATAACTGGAGTGTAATGTCGCCATATTAGAGTTTATTTCATATAAATGAATTCTATTTTATTCTAATGCAGAATAATCATGATAGGATTATCAAGTTTTCAAACGTCATGATGAGCTTATTAAGATTATATTGCATGTATGCAATAGTGTATGTCTGTCTGTTTGCTATACACTGTATTTCCACCACCCAAAACCGGTCTTTATATTAAGTATCTCTGATTTAAAAAGGCGGTTTAACTTCTTCGCAGGATGATTTATTTCTCTATAAGGAAGTTCATCGTATGTTTCCATTATAGTACGCGATATACTACATGAATTACGTTGCATAACATTCCTATTCAAGGAAGGCAAAGATAAAATAGCAGGGTCATTTGACAGTACGTTCACAATAAACGCTTTGTAGTTATAGGTCTCAGGGAAAGCATTTATGTCTACCAATAGTAGTTGATTAACTAACCTGAAAAACATTTCTAATATTCCGGAAATCAAACCAAACATGGAATAAAATATATGAAATAAATTTGTTAAAAGATAATTTAACATTTAAAAATGTGTCCAAGGTTAAGTTATTATAAACTATGCATGCTGTGATCCTTGGCTTTCTCAATAAAACATGTTCTCTTCAGAATCAATGCTACAATTGAATACTTTTCTCAATAAAAACATGTTCTCTTCAGAATCAATGCTACAATTGAATACTTTTCGTTGATTACTTCTTTTATTGAACAACTCTCATTCATAGAACTAAAAATTCTGCTGTAAAAAAGAAAAAAAAAATATTTTTATTCTAACAGTGTTGAATAGTAATCCACCCTATAATGTAAATCCCAATCATAGAACAAGCTGGGTGGATACTTGTTAAATGTCGCACTTTTACTGTATTTTTTGTATTATAGAAATAGAGAAAATCATTAATCGCATTTTATTACGAATTAATTAGAGCTTTCAAGATCCCTGACATTCTGAGATGACAGTGGTAATAATTAAATTTGATTAATTTCCACAGTTTAAAATTGTTTTTACAAATTTGGACAGATGTGTGTGCAAAACTCCTGATAGTCTGATAGTATTCTATGAGACGTGTCCATGATGTTTGCTCTATCTCACAAAACTAGGAAAATGAATTAAAATCTTGGTGCAGGAGGAGAAAGTACTTAGTATTCACAGTATGTGGGCCCTGAATGATCAATTCTCTTTCATGAAACCAGAATTCTTCCAAGATATTTCCCGAGGTATGCAATATAAATGTGTATATTATAGATTTAAAGGAAAATATAGATATCTATATTTCAACAGTTTGGGATCAAGGAATGAATGAAAGGAGAAAAACTACCTAATCCATCCTAAATTAAAGATTAACAATGTTTTCACAAAAATCATTTCTTGTTAAAAGAGCTTGTGAAATTTAAGAATATATTTAAGAAAGTTTTTCATCGATTCTCTGCGCATAAACTAGAAAAGGAATCTAAATTTCCAAATCCCTATATCTGAGGAACCTGATGGTGTGAATCTGTGATATTTAAAACTAAGATTATTTGATTTAACAGAAGTCGTAGTTTAAAATATCTTAAGTTTATGAAATTTGGTTGCAAAGATATAGGGACTAGAAAATCAGAGTTAGTGGCAAAGACTCAATTTAAAAATAAAAATTCTGAAACTGTGTTTTCTTAAATATACATATATATATATATATATATATATATATATATATTCTGTTTTGCATAAGTTCTTTAAAATCTATTTAAATTGAAGTTGGGTTTGTTTGTTTAGTAAATAGATGGATCCTACTTCAGTAAAATAGAAGAAATAATATTAGTGAAACCTTTAAATAATCTTTTGAATACTCATATATCACACTGGGCCGTAGTAAATTTGAATTCGAACAGGACCTGCCCAGTTTGTACCGGCCTGCCAGATAACAGCGTGTACTGACCCGATCCTATGGTACATTACGTCGCCCTAACCAGACTAACATTCGACAAGGGTCAATTTTCTTGGCATAGTCCCGGCCGTGAGAGGGCTAACTATGACAACTCCCATGGCGCGTTCAGACTTTTTACAGTAACCGACCTAATCCTAGGCCTATTTGACCAACCCCACTGGCTTAGTCCACCGTGTCTTTTATTGTTTCAAGCAACAAGATAAATTTTGAATTTGACAGATAAGTTTGCCAGCTATAGATCAATTTTTGTGCTATTTTTTCACATATTGCGATTTTTTTTATTTGTTAAGAATTAGTAACTTTAAAAAAAACCACCTCGTAGATGTAAGAAAAACAGATGTTTAAGAAATTAAGTTTTTGCCACAAACTCTGATTTTCTCATCTCTATACATCTTAACGTTATTTCAAACTTCGATTATTTTATCTAACATAATTTCACTATAAAAATATTCGGTTTCAAAGATATAGGGATTAGAAAATCAGAGTTTGTGACAAATACTTAATTCCTTTACAATAAAAATAAATGAAGAAAAAAAAATTACCAAAAGGCCAGTTTCCGGTGAGCATGTACGCAAAGTTTGGGATAACGTTGAAGGTAGCGTTGATGATATCTGCTATGGACAGGTTTACCAAGAAGTAGTTCGTCACAGACCTCATTCGTTTATCCGAGATCACGATCCAAATCACTGAAAATAGAAATCAAATCAATAAATAATATAAACAGCTATTTCTGAGAAAAAAGCAATTAACCTTTACTTCTAGTTTTTATGAACTCGCAAGCTCGGCAATCGGAATCACAAAAATGTTTTCTTTTCTTTACAAAATTAGCCAAACAGGATAATGCACAAACAACAAGAAAATGAATATCTAGAAAAAACTGAAATATTAAAATATTTGCGGCTGCTATCATCGAAATATTTTTACAGAACTTTGTTAAAATTTAAATTTAAAAAAATATGTTAAAAAAACTTAAAGTTTTTACCAGAAATGGGAGCCATTAAACTATGGAAAAGGAAGACGATATTTTAGCATGTTATGTTTATAATTGACGCTGTGATAAAGCAAAACGTATTATCAGTAGATTAAGATTTAAATATCAAATTAAATGGGTTTACTTACATTTTCAACATATTCTGATCAGTTTCATTTAACATTATTTGTGAAACAAATGCATTTTATGTTTTTCAAATCTAAACTGCGACAAATTTCAACCATTTATTTTTCTTCAGAAATCCACGATTCACATTTAGCAAAGCAACCGCTTCAGTTAATTAATTTTAGGATAGAAATATAAATAAATCACTACTTTTTAGAACAATGCATATTTATATGTCTAAACCTTTAAACCTTTTGTCTTTTAATTGAAAATGATATATTTTCCGAGAAACACGAAAAGAAAAGTTTTCAAAAGAATTGTAAAACTTGCTTCAAAACTGTAAAGAATGCTGGTGACCATGTTCCAAATGTTTTCATTATAAATTCATAACTGCGCATTCTTATCTCTATATTGTATGGCAGCATGGTCCAGTAGTGAAAATAGTTTCAATCTAAACATTCGACTTTTTACTGGATTCAATGTGATTGTAAAGTCAGAACATTGTTGATTTTGAAAATTAAAATGAAAGCATAGATTTAGTTAAAGCTACTATTTTTAATTAAAGGGACTGTAAGCGTAATTTGAAGTGTTTTTCTATTTAAAGAGAGACATCCTCGATTAACAACGGTATCTTTTAACCTTTGCCTCATCATTGAAAACAGAGAAATCAGTGTATATGCTCGAAAATGCTGTGTAAAAGCCGTGAAATTGGAGTTTACGCTAGTGTACAGTGTGAACTCAACGCTATTGACGTATGAAAAATCTATTTTATTCTTTTTCCAACGAGGTTTTACAAAACTCAAATGTGTTCAAGAATTACAAGCGTAATAATTAGACTGCCATCCTTGATCAGTCAAAGGTTTAAAGAGTACCATGGTGAATGGGAGGTTTAAAGAGTACAATGGTGAATCGGATGTTTAAAGGCTACTATGGTGAATCGGAAGTTTAAAAAGTACCATGGTGAATGGAAGGTCACTTGAAAGTGCGCTTACAACAGACCATATGAAGAAACGAGACAATTTAAAGAGGATGAGAGCTAGAATGCGTACTTATGATTACATTAATCAAAAAAAAATGTGCACAAAAACTCGATATCGATACATTTCGAGAGCCCATTTATTTGTGATCAAAGCTTTTGAGTGCATGATGTCGAGATTTCAATATTTAGTTTGTTTTGGTGTACTTTGGTCAAACTTTGATGGACTTGATTCAATAAAAAAGATCAATCTTGGAGAGAGACTGAGAGTGTATGACTTCTAGCTTTAGAAAAAGCAAATTTACGGGGGGGGGCGGGGTACCTTCGCCCCCTTGAGATTGTGGGGAAAATTTATTTCCAAATTTGATACAACAATGTTCTCAATTTGATAAATCGTATGTACCCATTTTTCAAGTTATGTGAAGGAATTATGATATTAAATATTAATAATATTTCTATCATAATATTGTTCCTATATTACTTGCATAATAATGCATACGCATAGTAATTAATCAAAATTGTAATATTTTTCCTAATTGACAGGATATTACAAGTTTCCTAGTAATTTATTTTTGTTCTTAACTGGCTTTATGTTCCTATTATTGACTAATATTCCTAATGCTTGTACATTGTACAGTATGAATAGCCTTTTTTTGAGCACATGTATATTTCCTTTTTTGTTCCTTACTTGTAACTTGCTTTATGTTCCTTTTTTGTTCCTTACTTGTAACTTGCTTTATGTTACTTTTTTGTTCCTTACTTGTAACTTGCTTTATGTTACTTTTTTGTTCCTTACTTGTAACTTGCTTTATGTTCCTTTTTTGTTCCTTTGTTGTAACTTGATTTATGTTCCTTTTTTGTTCCTTACTTGTAACTTGATTTATGTTCCTTTTTTGTTCCAAACTGTAATCTTATTCCCTAAATTCCTGTTGTTATTCCTATTTTCAGAATTTTTTGCAACTAAAATATTTACCCCCCCCCCCCCGGCCTCTGTTAATGACGTTATTACCAAATACCGATATTCATTGTTCCTTTTTTAACAGAAATATAGAAGATATATTTATAAAACTTTTGTTCTAAATATAGAAGATATATTTATATAAAAAATGTTTGTTGCAGCCAAGTCTTCACTTTTGTACATGACATGAATTCTTTTAGATCAAATGATCTAAGGTTTAAACCATAAAGTTGCAAAGATGCCAAAATTAGAGTTTGTGGCGATGGATCAATTCCTTTCTAAAATTGTCCCATTTTATTCTCAAGTTAATAAAAATGTCATTTTTAAACTAAATTTTTTTTTCTTTTTGGAAATTGTTAGCGATCACTTTAATGCCTAATATCTGAACAATCTTATAAATAAGCTGGAAGACAGGAATGGTAAAGGAGTTTAATATCTTTTAACTTAAGCATTAGATCAGTACCAATTTGTATAATCTAAAGAAATATTTCATTGAACTGTTTCCCTGCGAATCAAAAATCCCTTTTTTTCTGATTTCAGGTTTGGACATGGTTAAAAAGCATTAAAAGCATTAAAAAGTAGTGTTGCTTTTGTCAATATTATTTGAAATAAATATAGTAACAACCCGAATTTATATATTTTGTATATATAACTATGTTCGTTAATTTCTGAACAGACCTATCGGTCCATACTTATACTAACCTGTACAATTAAACCTAAAATATATATTAGTTAAATATGAACCACTGTTTTATTACGATCAGAGTAATATTGCTCGGTAGGGACGATAAATTTCTATAGCGTTATGTGTCGATAAATACATACTTCAGAATACAGAGAGAGTTGTAACTGGATTGATACAGAATAAAGTATTATTGGAGATTGTAGAGTTCGAGAGAGAGTTGTATCTGGTTTGATGCATACTTAAGAATACAGGAATAGTAGTATCTGGTTTGATGCATACTTAAGAATACAGGGATAGTTGTATCTGGTTTGATGCATACTTAAGAATACAGGGATAGTTGTATCTGGTTTGATGCATACTTAAGAATACAGGGATAGTTGTATCTGGTTTGATGCATACTTAAGAATACAGGGATAGTTGTATCTGGTTTGATGCATACTTAAGAATACAGAGAGAGTTGTATCTGGATTGATGCTTACTTGAGAATACAGAGAGAGTTGTATCTGAATTGATGCATACTTAAGAATACAGAGAGAGTTGTATCTGAATTGATGCATACTTAAGAATACAGAGAGAGTTGTATCTGGATTGGTGCATACTTAAGAATACAGAGAGAGTTGTATCTGGTTTGATGCATACTTAAGAATACAGAGAGAGTTGTATCTGGATTGATACAGACTTAAGAATACAGAGAGAGTTGTATCTGTATTGATACAGACTTAAGAATACAGAGAGAGTTGTATCTGTATTGATACAGACTTAAAGTATTATAAGTATTATTGGAGTAAAGCATTTGTTATATACTTTCTCCATAAAGAAAGCTTATTGTTATTGTATAAGTTCACAAAACTTTAAAAATGAAGTGAGTTAACTTTGATAGATCTAAGGAATTTAAAATTAGAGCTTTAAAGAAAAAATAAGGATCTTGTAAAACAATTTTTAACTGTTAATCGATTTTACTTGAATTTTATGATAATATATAATATACTATGATTAAAAAATGTTTAAGATAACCCTGCCTAATAACAATCATTCATGCAAAAACGAAATTTTCTTAAAAAGAAGTAATCGAAAAGAAGTAATAAATGATCTCATAATATTTAATCACAAAATATAATTTGCAAATCTTCTTAAAAGCACAGTTAAACCAGCACGTACATAGATAGATTTAACCAGATATTTGCGATCTAAAATTTGATTATCTAAATATCTAGATTAAAGCTAGAGACAGATAATACATTATACAATACAATAAGTTTCGAACTTCTATAGGATAGAAATTCAAATCCCTTGTTGCTAGTTACTGAAACAGGCTGCTTTAAAAAATATTTTAAGTTTTACCAGTTCCATTTTAAAGAGATTTGAAAATGATTTATCTGAACCGGAAACAGTGTTCCATTCGCTTTAAGGTAATCAAAATTTACTTTGTTTTTCTGTCAGTCTGTTTGTTTGTTTGTGTCCCATAAACGGCAAAACGACTAAACCTGAGATGGGCGCTTCGAGCACTGGAAGCCTAGTTTTAATGTAAATTACCTACGTAGTTTTGACAATAATTACCTACGTAATTTAAGTAGCAATTACCTAAACATAGTTCTAATTTCCTAGGTATAATTACAGCAATTATCTACGTTGTATGATAAAAATAACCGAGGTAATTTTAAAATAATACACCTACGTAATTCAAATAGTAATTACATTTACCTGATAATTATCATCATCGTAATTACCTGTATTTCTAACAATTGTCGTCGTCGTCGTATATTGAATACAATGAAGATGCTTTTTAATTGCTATTTTAGATTTCTACACCAAGCTTTCAAACAACATGGATATATTAGATGCACATAAACGTGGAAACAACGAGAAGACTTCAATTAACAGCTTCTTTTTGTTCACTTGTAAACATGTAATTTGAAAAAAAGGTTGATAGAAATCATAACTTAAAGAGAAACGTCGTCTTCATTGTATTGATCTGAACGACGACCACTGTGTGTGATTTTAATTAGTTATTACCCTCGAAAAGTACAATCAAGTAATTAACATCATAAGCCTTGTTAGTAATTACTTCTGTAATCCCAATAAGTACTTACATTACTATACTAGTTGTTATAATGCAATACAATTTTAGAAATTCAGATTTTATTGGGATCCCCCCCCCCCCCCCGGCTAAAGTTACACCCAATCTATTCATTTCTAAACATAATCATATGCGTTTAATTTTGATCCGGTTCCATCACATTTGCATTATCTATTCCCCTCTATTTCATTAAACACTAATTTATGTAAAATTTTGTTCAAATATTGTTCATAATTCAAATTAATTTCTAGATATGTATTCAGTATTCCATTTCTAAATTTTAAAAGCTTCATGTAGATAAAAACATTTGACAGGGAAAAAATTGGCTCCGCAAAAATTCCATCACAGACTATGCAGAAAAAATGTTTCAACAAGCCACGTTAGAGAACTATGGTCAAGAAGAAATGCCTGAGTGGGATGACCAAGCTTGCAAACATCAATGCTATAAAAAAATGAAAAAGTATCTTTTTAAAATGAAACTTTCTGGAGAGAACATACAGAAACACTCAAGGACATTTTCTCTGCCTGGCAATGCTTAAAAAATCTGACATGATCTGGAAATCTTACATGTTCAATCTGAAGAAATGTACACTGAAATTCCTACTCAACTCCTGTTTTGACACCCTGCCAACACAAACCAACCTTCTACAATGTTTACAGGCAGGCGCTGAATTGCAAGGTAAAAGACAAGAAACTACAAACCATATTTTAAATGGCTGCAAGGTTGCACTACACCAAAAAAAGATATGCTGACATCCCGTCCCATACCCTTCCAGGGGGCGGTACTGTTCCCGCACAGAAACCAGAGCTGGGAACTTTTGAATAGTGAATATCGAGATTAATGCTTGATCCACTCTTTTTCTTAATTTCGAGATTAAATATTGCTTGTTCTCCTCTTCTTATTGATCTCCAGAATAATTTTCCAATTGAGATTAAGGATATCCTATTCTAAAGTTTCCAGCTCAGATCTAGTAATTATCGATAGAATGGAGGAAAAGATGGATATTTTTGAGCTTACTGTACCATTGGAAACAGATATCAAAAATGCCAACACTCAAAAGATGAACAAGTATGAACATTTTATCACAGAGATATAACAACATGGGATGTGTCTGTTCATCCTTTTGAAATCGGCGCAAGAGGATATATCTCACCATTAAATAAGGCGATTCTAAAGAAACTGCATAAGTTCTACAAACCCAGTGTTAGTTTCAAAGCAATGTGCGAAAATCTATCAAGCCTTGCAGTGCTGTCATCATACCACATTTTTAGAAAACGAAAAACACTAGACTGGGACCAAGAAACTCCATTTCTGAAAACCACCTCTGAATAGTTAAACTATACTCATACTAAAAATCTTATATTGCACCTGCTTTTTGGCAAACCCTGTCAAATGTAAACTTTTATATTGTTTAATGTAATTTTACTTTAGACAAATATAAATGATGAATATATATAAAAGCGATACAAAAGAATTGGTAATTTATTAAATACTTACTAAGGGGGATAATTGATAACTTTTAACTGATTGTCATAAATATCAATCGTTTAAAGAAATTTACTCTTTGCTATTTTCTTTTGTCAAGTTCATTATGGAATATAAGGTGTCCACCCTATTCTAGTCTAAATTTGTACTTCTCATTTGATCTCACTTTATCTTACCCCATTTTTCAAATTTTAATTTTGATTAAAATTGATTTTTGTTTATTTTTTGTTTTTTTTGGAAAAAGGAAAAAACCGCGATTTTGTCATCTAGCCAATTATTCTTTTCATTTACTCCAATATTCTTAAACTCCATCTAGTTAGTTGTATATTGGTTAATTTTTCTATATTTGAGTGCGCGAATCAGCGTCTAGCCTATTCACATCATTGCATAGTTTATTTCAAAATTTCATCGTATTTTTTATTTAAATTAGTTCGTTTAATCATAACTGTCTTTTCGTTTAATAAACTTTATGAGAAGGACAAAAAATTCCTTCGTATCGATCTACACTTAGTTTCATAATGAATCGGCTTCTTTAAAAATTCATAAATACAATTATGTTATATTAATATGTTAAACTGCAGGTGTCTGGTATGTGTTCAGAGCTGAAAACTTTATAATGGTGGATATCAAGATTAATGCTTAAACTCCTGGTTTTACTAAACCCAAAATTATTTTAAAACGCATTCGATATCCAAGAAAGAAGTTAAAAATCTAACCAATAAGCGTATCATGTCAAGATGTACCGGTTTCGATTTTTGTGGTTGATGGTGTCATATCAGTTGAACTAAACATCGATTGAACGAAGTAAGTTTTGGATTAATGTTTATTAAGTCTAACGTTTAAAATGACAATTATAGTCCTAAAATATGTTTTTCAATTATTTCATATTAACATGATTAAATTTATATTTGTTTAAATGCTCTAAAAGCCGGCTTGTGATTACTTTAATTCAATCGGATATTAGTCCAATCGATATAGCATTGTATCTGTAATTGTTATCAAACATAACTTTTATGCAGTAGATATATCCAAAAAGAGGGTTATAAGAAGAAAATCAAAAATGTGTACATTGGATAATCAGATTAAGCGATCGTGATTAAGGATATCTCATTCTAATGTTTTCAGCTCTGATTATTGTTATGTGAAAGGATTCATCTAAACTTTGCTATACTGCTGCAGAGGAATTTAATAAGATTGTTAAGAACATGACTAGTTTGTTATAAAAGCCTGGTTCAATAACTTTATTCAGTTACTTTTTTTATTTCTAAAAACTTTCGCAGACGCAAAATTATTCCACTGATTTAGCCATATCTTGCCAACTATGTAATTTGTTTTCCACAAGTTTGAATTAAAAAAATCCTTTTTTTCCAAACTGTATTTAAAACCTGGACATCTCCAGCTATCTAGCTACCACGGGCAACGCCCGACGCCTCTGCTTTATAACAGGAATATTCCCAAAACATAGCCTTCATACTTATATGACCAAAATGTATAGTTTAAGTCACGTTAAACTAAAGTAAAATTTTCATTTAAAATTGAAATCTTATCTGTTTTTATCCTTGAAGACCTTGTTTAGGACAAAAAATTGAACTATATAATAAAGCTCTTCGCTCATGTAACATGTATATACATATTTTTATATTTATATGCTAGCTATAGCTGGCCGAACCGCTGGACCGAATGAGCTGATTTTTTTTAAGGTAATCCATGGGTGTGCGGGGAGTATCATAGGCTAAATAAATTTCGACATTTCTTTTCCTTTTTCAAAATTATTTTCTTTTAAAAATCTATTTTTTTTAATTCCACGGGCTACGCCGGGCACTTCATCTAGTAATATATAAATAACGGAATAACTTTTCTGTTTTAAATTTGTGCGTAAAATAAAAACTCGAGGAGCTACGAAGTCAAAAATATGTAGCAGTAATGTTGAATAAATCAAAACTAGAGGGGCTATGATGTCACAAATATGTAGCAGTTATGTTGAATAAATCAAAACTCGAGGAGCTACGGTGTCACAAATATGTAGCAGTTAAGTTGAATATATTTTACCTTCTCCATCTATTTTGTATGTAGTGAAGTGAGCACGTTATGAATACAATGAATACACCCTTTTCAAAGTTGCATGAACCTAGCCGGTCGTACTGTCTAGTCTAGACTACCCGGTCGTACTGTCTAGTCTAGACTACCTAGTAAAAAGGCAAACCTGTATGTTGCATGCAACAAATGTAGACTGGCAAGATCTCAGTGTACCGGTCCGACCAAAATACCAATACAATTTTCCGTGTTTTATCAGAGGATAATGTTATCTAAGAATATATTTGTATTCTGCTTTATACACAGTTTATATCGTTTGTAGATGTTTATAGACCTAACAGTTACACTCTGATTAAACATTTATAGACAAAATAAAAATAGAACAAAGCACAAGAATGGTTAATATACATTTGGGAACTAAATATACATAAAAAAGATGCATATAACTAGTTTGCTAGTGTTACAAATTTTTTTAAAAATAAGTCATGAGAATTATAAACTGTTTTTAAAATAAGTCATGAGAATTATAAACTATTTTTAAAATAAGTCATGAGAATTATTAACTATTTATAAAATAAGTCATGAGAATTATTAACTATTTATAAAATAAGTCATGAGAATTATAAAATATTTTTAAATTATGAGAAACGAAAAAGAGAATGACACTTTCCGACACAGTCGTATCCAGCTTATTAAACCAAATCAGAAAGGTAAGATAAATTAGAAGATATATAAATTTTTTTAATATACTATTAGTCGAAATATGAAAATGCTTTATGAATTATAATCTCAGAACGAATGATCCGATATAATATGAAAATATATCATTAGATTAAATCAAATCATAAATTTGATTACAGAATTTTAATTTAGTCTTATATAGACATTGTCGTCTGTGTTGTATGTAGAAACTAAATTTATTTAATATTTTTTGATGTTTAATTCATGTTAATAACCGTCAAAGCCAGCTTATTTCTAACAAATTAGACCTCTAAATTTAACGGCTAGGGTGCTAGGGAGGTTTAAAAATCACAAATTTTTCCTTTAAACATAAATATTGCGTGTTTTATTTATAAAACCATAAGCATCTTGCCCTGGTTAGTAAGAGATATTTTTCTGATATCTATATTTTTATTATATCTGTAGTATTTGTATTCGGTATTACCATTGGGTTTTATGTAAACTGTAAAGTAAAGTGTAATTTGGCCGGACACGAAAATATAGAATGTGTTCTTGAGCATGGGAGTATATGTAATATATATAATATAAATGCAAACATATAGTACAGACTTACAGTACAATATTTTTAATCATACTTTTGTAAAAAATGAATAATACATAGGAGTTGCAAAAAACCCACGTGATTTAACCACCATTTAACAACGTGATTTAACCAAATGATTTAACCACCTGATTTAACCACGTGCACAATCAACTTTTTATCTTTCTCTAATATTTTCTTTTCTTTCAAAATTCCAGCTGAATAATTTTCCGGAAAAATTCTTTATCTCTTCAGCCTTTTTTTTTTGAAGCAATACAAGATTATGGGGAAATCGTTATGGCAAGTTTTAGATATCTGCTCTTTTTCCAATAAGTTTTACTACAACATATTTTTGAAGCAGTAAGTACTACATATTTGTCAATTTTATATTCAGTTAACTACGGGGGAAACGCTGGACTGTAGTAGTAGGTTCGAAATTATCAAACGTTTGTTAGAAACATAAAAATTGAATATTGTTGGATAATAGTGTGTCGGTGTTTTTAAATCGTTGCAAAGAAATTGAGTCTTTGCCACAATTACTTGCTTTCTCATTCCTATATCTTTGTAACTAAATGTCGTAGACCTTAGATATTCAAAAATATGAATTCTGTTAGATGAAATAATTTAAGTTTGAAATATCAAATGTTTACCCCATCAGGTTGCAATCATATAGAAATTAGAAAAATTGAGTTTCTGGCAAAAACTCGATTCCCTTGCTTGTAACATTGAGAACAACGGTCCATATCATTGGGTCTGATTCTAAATCGTTTCAAGGAAATTGAGTCTTTTCCGAATCCCCATATCTTTGAAACACAATGTCTGAGACCTTAGATATTTCACACTGGGAATTTTCTGTAGATCAAGCGATCTAAGTCTAAAATATCAATGGTTTTAAACATCAGGTTCACTAGAATCTCCTTGGAACAGCTGTCCCGGTTTGCCTGTTATTTATGTCTGTATGTGTACTGTACAGCTTGCTCTAGCCGGTACTTGAAATGAACTGGAGTTTACAGTGGGTTTCAAAGAGCAGGGGATTAAAAATCTACATTTGTGGCAAAGACACAATTCCTTTTTTATCATTTTCTCTTTAACTAACTTGTTAAAGTTGTGTAAAAACAAAATTGGTTGTCATGTCAGTTCTCCAGGATTTCATATTTCTCAATTTCCTTTGGATTTCTAAACTCAAATCCTCCGAGAAGAAAAACCAGATTTATAAAATATCTTTTTCTACTAAATGAAACCTATTTAGAGAAGTGGGTTGAAAACTTTAGAATTGTGGATATCGAGATCAATGCTTGTTCTTATCTTTTTATTAATCTTCAAATTATTTTAATCTTTAGTTTGTATACAGGAATAGAGTGGTGTATGCAGAATCCCGAACAGCCAATCAGAAGCCGCAAATCGTGAAATTTTGCGCGCCATTTAATGGGATAACTCTTCTTAGTTGGAATCCAGTAGGGATATCCAAAAAGAGGGAAAAGAGCGGATTGGCAGAAGTGTCCACTGTGAATATTCAGATAAAGTGGATTGGTACTATGGGACCCAACTCTAAAGTTTTCAGCTCCGTTATACTTAAAAACTGAAATAAGATACTTTTGAATGCAGAATTGTGATTGCTGACTTTGAATTTCTAAAGCAATTTTATTTGGAAAATTTAAAAGTTGTATGTATGTCAAGATGACTAAATTACAAGGGTTGTTCTATGTCACACTTTTGTGCCTCCACTTATTATTTAAGTACATAAATTCAAGTACGATGTACGTATACGTCTTAATTGCTTTTATGTGTAGTGAAAAAAAGAATTGTATGTTTTATAGAGACTTTTAACTTATTTTAATATTCCCTTTATATTTCCGGCATGGAAACGCTTCTAGCCTGGATAATATATAAGCTTAGTTGTAATCCTATTCATGTGTACTGTTTAAGCTGACCCAGTCTTAAAAACTGATCCAACTTTTCATAGCGGACTGGATTTAAGTGAAGACGCAATTGATCGTCTTTTAAAATGTAAAGTTCGTCCAGCTTTAAAACTTTTAAAATGTAAAGTTCGTCCAGATTTAAAACTTCTCAGATTTAGATTTTAGTTTAGAAAATTATCCCATGGGAATATCAGATAAGAATACATCCTGCAATAATAGTAAACTGAGAAAAGAGAAGGTTGTCACTCATCAATGTATGGTTTAACTGGGAACTGTTTTTAAGTTAAATAATCGAATCATTGACATAAATGAGGAATGAGAATGCATGATTTTCAAAGATTAATTTCTAAAATTTTTAAAAATGAAACGCATTTTTCAATACAATTGGATTGGCCAAAGCAAAAACCTCATCTTTCAAAGAAAAAAATCTAAGTAAGAATGAAAAAAATAATTATTTTTAAACAGCTCGTAAAATGACAAGAGAACCGCAGCTAAAATCTACTGAATAAGATATCACTCTGGTAAAACTAAACTCATCAAAAAAAATTAATCTTTTTCAACAAATTCAAATTCCTATATCTTTGCAACCTGACGTTGTAAATCTTTGATTTTTCAAACTTCGTTTTTTTGTTCTGACAGAATTCATAATTTGATATATGTAAGGTCTACGACACACTGTAATTTAAAGCTGTTTCAAATTCTCAAGACAAAATCGAAGTCTAAGGTGTTGCGCCGCGACAGATGACTTTTTATAAGTAGATTGAATCGATGTGGTCATTTGGTTGCGAAGATATAAACATATAAATCAGAGTTTCTGACTTAGTCTTAGTTTCTCTCGATTTCCTTTCTTTTAATAAAGAAGGAAATTTCATGATTACAAATACATAAATTTGTTTACCGATCATATTTCCAATATCTGCAGCTGCAACCATCATGAAGAAGATGAGAGAATGAAGACACTTTCTCCAGGTCGGCATAGCGAACGGGTCATTTTCCTCCTAAGTATGCGTAATTATTCCTTCAAAGATTCCTTCAAAGATAAATTTTTTAAAGATATATAAAATTAATTAAAGATATAGATAGAGTATCTTTATCAACGAATGGCACTTTGTAAATGGAGGATCAGTGAAAATTTGGTTTACAGTTCCCTAGGAAACATTTGCTGATATCTGAACACAAAATCTGTTCAATTTATTTTTGGAATGAAAATGAGAATATTTTTGTAAGTTGAATCAAGGGTTCTATTCAAGATGATTTGCAAAAGAATTGCAAACATGTTTTCTACGTCAAGAATGCCTGACCGGCCTCATCACGTGGCTAGAGTATTTTAGGTTGGTTACTTTTTCCCAATAATATGATAATTTCTTGTTAAAGGGACTGTAACCGTGATTTCAAATTTTACTCCAAGCAAAAAGGGAACGGATTTTTTACAACAGGAACCTTTAAACCTTTGACTGTTCATAGTGTACAGGGATATCGATGTGTTTAAATCTCTTGAAACCCGATCGAATTGCTGAAAAAAAAACAATATAATTGTAATCTGATGGTATAAACCTTTGATATTTTACACTTAGATTATTCATAGTTTAAAATATCAAAGAGCTCCACAACATTGAAGTGCAAAGATATAGGGACTAATAAATCAGATTTTGTGGTAAAGACTCTTTTATAATTTCTCCCTGATGTTAACAATTAAGAATGTAAAAAGCTAATTTTTCGACTGTTTATTCTTTCATATAGAAAATAACCAGCGGATTTGGGAGACACTTAAATCCCGGGTTACCCACAAAGGATTTGGGAAACACTTATATCCTGGGTTACCCGCCAAGGATTTGGGAGACAATTATATCCAGGGTTACCCACAAAGGATTTGGAAAACACTTTTATCCTGGGTTACCCGCCAAGGATTTGGAAGACACTTATATCCAGGGTCACCCACAGAGGATTTGGGAGACAATTATATCCAGGGTTACCCACAAAGGATTTGGGGGACACTTATATCCAGGGTTACCCACAAAGGATTTGGGAAACACTTATATCCAGGGCTACCCACAAAGGATTTGGGAGACAATTATATCCAGGGCTACCCACCAAGGGTTTGGGAGACAATTATATCCAGGGTTACCCACAAAGGATTCGGGAAACACTTATATCCTGGGCTACCCACAGAGAAAACTTTAATGACGACCTGAAAATCTTCTCTAGGTTGAATTTGAATGTCTGCATTCAATATATTCTTTAAAGGTATATATCATGATTTGGAAGTGAAAGAAAAAAGTGAACAGAGCTGTTGTGAACTAAGAAAATGGATGATTTCCGCAAAGTGAATAGAGCTGTAGTGAACTAAGAAAATAGATGAATTCCGTAAAGTGAACAGAGCTGTAGTGAACTAAGAAAATAGATGAAGAAAAAAGTGAATAGAGCTGCAGTGAACTAAGAAAATAGATGAATTCCGTAAAGTGAACAGAGCTGTAGTGAACCAAGAAAATGGATGAAAGAAAAAAGTGAACAGAGCTGTAGTGAACTAAGAAAATAGATGAAAGAAAAAAGTGAACAGAGCTGTAGTGAACTAAGAAAATAGATGAAAGAAAACACTGAACAGAGCTGTAGTGAACTAAGAAAATAGATGAAGAAAAAAGTGAACACACCTGTAGTGAACTAAGAAAATAGATGAAGAAAAAAGTGAACAGAGCTGTAGTGAACTAAGAAAATAGATAAAGAAAAAAGTGAATAGAGCTGTAGTGAACTAAGAAAATAGATGAATTCCGTAAAGTGAACAGAGCTGTAGTGAACTAAGAAAATATATGAAAGAAAAAAGTAAACAGAGTTGTAGTGAACTAAGAAAATATATGAAGAAAAAAGTGAACAGAGCTGTGATGAACTAAGAAAATAGATGAAAGAAAAAAGTGAACAGAGCTCTAGTGACCTAAGAAAATAGATGAAAGAAAAAAGTGAACAGAGCTGTAGTGAACTAAGAAAATAGATGAATTCCGTAAAGTGAACAGAGCTGTAGTGAACTAAGAAAATGGATGATTCCGTAAAGTAAACAGAGCTGTAGTGAACTAAGAAAATGAATGAAAGAAAAAAGTGAACAGAGCTGTGGTGAACTAAGAAAATGGATGAATTCTGTAAAGTCTCTTCCTTTGTTGGTAACACTGTATCTGACAAAATGTTGCCACTTGTTAAATATACAAAACAAACATGTATTGAAGAGGGTTGTTTTTGAAAACATATTTTGTTTTCATCAGAATTCAATTACTTAAAGGTAATGTTTATGAAAAATGCAAGGTCGTTTATTTAATTCGATATACTAATCTCAACCCATGGTTTCGAGGATTTTAATAACGGCATAGTTTTTTTGTGATCAATTTGATTTAAAGGTTGAATTTTCTTTTTTTTAACAAGGCTTTATTCAAGACTGAGATAAAAAGTGAGACGTTTTGAAAATGCCGCGGATTTTTTCTTTAGAATTGTTTTTATGAAACGGAAATTTTGAAGAAAAAAAATTTCAACAAAATGGCATTTTTTATTTATAAAATGCCGGGAGGGTAAAAAATAAAAATTAAAGTATCAAGCCTGATCTCAATCTCAATAATAGTCTTGCCTCAAATTTTCTCTTGGAGCAATAACAAGAAAGCTATTAAATAGACCAAAAGTAAGATCAGGGAATAAGAGTAAATACTATTGAGTAAAGTGAAGCAAAGACCAGGAAATGGGAGCAAAGACTATTGAGTAAACTGAAGCAAAGACCAGGAAATGCAAGCAAATACTATTGAGTAAACTGAAGCAAAAACCAGGATATGAGAGCAAATTCTATTGAGTAAACTGAATCAAAGACCAGGATATGAGAGCAAATATACTATTGAGTAAACTGAAGAAGAGACTAGGACATGAGAGCAAATACTATTGAGTAAAATGAAGCAAAAACCAGGAAATGAGAGCAAAGTCTATTGAGTAAACTGGAGCAAGGACCAGGAAATGAGAGTATATACAGGGTTACCCAAAAAGGATGGGACTGTAAAGACGACGCGTAAACTTGAAAATTCCAAGCTAAAATTAAGTCTTTTGTAGTGAACATAGACTTTTAATTGCTTATCTAATTATGGCAAAGTAAGAAACAAGTTTACAGCTGTTGGAAACCATGAATGTAAACATACTGTATTAATCCTGTACAGTTGAACGTCTCTGAAGTCTCTCTTTTGTGGGTAACCCTGTACTATTGAGTGAACTGAAGCAAAGCCCAGGAAATCAAAAATCTACTTGATTGGGGTTAACCTGCATTAACTTACCAAACATTCGATTGTATCACAAGTCTCCCAAAGAGAGGAGCTGTTGTTTGAGTACATTTTCTGAAAATTAGAAAATAAGAAAATTATATTCACGATCAGTGTTGGAAAAAATGGAAGTTTTAACAAAAGATTTCTTAAGGAGGTAAGAGACAGCATTTGATTTCACAAAAGTAAATTTGAATTTTAAAAGGATTTTTAAAATAAAATTTGATTTATATAAACAAACATCAAGCATATTTCTTCGATTCAGGGTAAGTTTTCTATTGTCTAAACCTTTAAGCGAGATATGATGAATAATATGGATCAAGTTATGTATTGTACATTTATTATACATGGTTCTAGAAAACTAAGAAAAATTGTTTTATTGGTTTTATTGTGTTCAAGATATTACACATTTAGATATGTACTTATACGATATAAAGTTTATAATTTTCAAACAAAAGCAATAATGAACCAGCTAAAAATAGAAAAAATCTAAAATCGGTTTATAGGGACTGTAAGCGTTGAAAATATTGACTTTTTATTGTAAAACATTTGAAAATAAATTATTATTATTTGCCACTGCTAGAAAATTTAATTTAAAGATTAATAAGGATATGCCTTCAGAAAGCCTAGTTCAGTCAAATGTTTTAAGGGAATCGTTTAAATTGAATGTTACTTTAAATTATGCTTACAGTTCCTTTAATTGGTGTAAAGTGTAAAATTCTGTCCCTATTTTTTCATGCACATCTGCAATGACGACATCTCCTTTCCTGTCAAAACAGGTTTAAAGAATGACTCCACTTTTCTGTACATATTGTAATTGTAAAGATATTTTATGTTAGGAAAACCTAATAAATCTTCATGATTCTGCAAAGTATAATATTGTAAAGATATGCTGTGAATATATTTTCCTTCAGGATATTAGTTAAACTAGGTCGAGTCACCAGGTAACAAAGGGAAAAAACTCAAACCGACAATCTACTATTTAGGAAAAAAAGCAACAGTTAAAGGGACAGTAAAGGAAAAATGAAAGGGGGTATAGGCTGAAAGCTAATCACTTTAGCTCTTGATCGCGACCCATGAAAGTTTTATCTGATGTTCCTGTCTCGAGAAATTGATATAAAACTCTGTTAAAATTATACGAAAGTTCATATATGTAAAAAGATAAAACTTTTATGGGTCGCGATCAAGAGCTAAAGTGATGAGCTTTCAGCCTATACCCCCTATCATTTTTCCTTTACAGTCCCTTTAAACAATGATATAGATCAGAAAAATAATTACTTAAAGGGACTGTATGCTTAATTTTAAGTTAACCTCATCCAAAGAGATCAATACTCGGTTTACAATGGTGCCCTTTTAACCTTTGACTGTTTGACCATCGAATAAAGAGAGCTTTGTGATTAAATCTCTTAAAAACCAGATGAATTCCTATAAAACGCGGTGTACCCTGCAATCTGCGTACAGTGTGAACCCAACGCAGCAGATGCATTACTTGTATCCCTTGACGTTACAGAAAGTTAAACGTTAAAACAAGTGGGAAACATAGTGTTCAACAAGTACAAACGTTTTCGGAATAAGTCCGACAACCTGGTTCTGTCAAAGGTTTTGATGGTATACAGTTTTGAACAGGGCATTGCCATCTTTGCATGGAGGATTACTTGAAATTATTAGCTTATAGTCCTTTAACAGACAAAAAGATAAAAAAAAAACACCTACCAATATTAAACCTATCCAGGCTGGGCTATTTTGTCTAATACAGGCTGGGGTGGGTGGCCGGGTGGCAAGGGATTTTCAAATATATAAGTTTTAGCCCTGTACCTTGATTTCTATAAAAGTTATGAAGCATTTCTGATTTTCTTGAAATACCGACCCGCCGTTTGTTTGTCTTCCACCCTCACCCTGCAAGAGAAATGCAAACCCTGGAAATCAGCACTGGTATGAAGGAAACGACATTCATATTAATCTTTTAAACTGTAGTTTACATTTATTCAACCTAAAAATGATAAATTGTATGATTTAGACGATGTGTAATTGTATACCATGTTCAAGTGAACTCTTATTTATGTATTTCATAATTGTTCCTTGTTGAAAATCAAAATTACGATTTGGAAAACAAATCAAAAAATTTAAGAAAAATAATTTTGAAAGATTTAACAAGACTAATAAATTTTTTTGCAGAAAATGCTAGATTTTTCGAGTATCATGTGTGTATTTTGGCGTTAAAGATTGGAGATAATCTAATATGATATGGGACGCTCTGTATACACATTTAAATTTGTTATGTCATAAATTGTATGCAAGTAAAGTGTAATCGAAATTATCTTCTTTATACTGTTGGTAGCCCTATGTGCCGTTATCTTTATTCTAATTACTACATTGCATTTGGAAGCAACCATCTAGAAACATAAACAATTGTCGAAATATTCAATAGCTCAAACAACAGTAGGTCGGATATTTTAGCCTCTTATTATAAAAGTTCTAACAGCATAGATTAAATGTCGTCGTGCTTATACCATTGCCGATTAGGGTTTAGATTTAGGAGGTGGTGTATTTTTTGACCTACGCAAATCCGCTATACTCCACTTCTGACCTACGCCAAATCCGCTATACTACACATCCGACCTACTAGCACGTGGTTTTACAGCTGCTATATAGACTTCTGGCCACAGCGCCCGGCCCCCTAGCCATTCCTAGCCGCGGCGCTCGGCCCCCTAGCCTGTCCTATGCCGCAGCGCTCGGCCCAAAAATTGTCTTAACCTAAGCTAACCCTCAAATAATACAAAAATAAACAGCTGGCGTAAGTCCGATATTGCCGTAGGTCGGAAGTTCAGTAGGGGGGATGTTGCGTATAGACGATGTAACATTACCGATTTAGGATTAGCAAAATTTGTTCACAACTATGATGTTGAAAAAATGAAGAAGTTCAAGCGTTCTAATAATGTAAACCGTTTTAAGTTATTAACACCCCCCCCCCCCCACCCCCTCCCCGTCAAAATCTGACATAACATCTAACTAAACTAACATAAAAGATAATTCTATTGTTCTTAATCCTTTGGTCCGGCGTTTATATTTTTTCATTTTTTCTTCACGGATACATTAATGAAATTCACCCATATCAATAATCGGAACTGAGATTGTAAGCACGACATGCAGTGGACATTTTGATTTATATCTTAATAAAGAAAATAATGACTTTTTCACAACGGATATCTTATTTCCTGAACGTATTTCAAAGTAACAATTTTTTAACAGTGCTTTAAATAATTCACAGTTGCTTTAAGACTGATCAGTGACAAAGTGGCGTAAAACGGGGTTTTAATTTTTGCTGAGGTTTTTTTTTTCCAAGAAAAATTACGAGTTAATTCTTTTTAAGAAATACAGTGGTTCCAACTTTCCATAATATGTAGATTCAAATTTAATTAAAAGGCAGGTGGTAGAGTAGATCTATCATGAGCGTACAAATTTTAAGAGTCAATTGCCTTTTTATCCAGATCATTTAAGGATATTTTGTCAGGAAAATATAACTGATCAATCACCTCAAATTTTTCTTACCCTTATATTTTTGCAACATGATGTTGTTTTGATATTTCAAATTATAAATTCTGCTTGATCAATTAATCAAAGTAAAAATTATTGTTTGTTGAGAGAAATAAGTTTTTTTTTCTGAACAAATTTTATCTTGGTTTCCAAATAAAGCAGTGCAGAACCTTGTTTCTGTTCTAAGGAAAATAATCTGAGATTGATATTGATGTACATTTGTGGAGAAGAGAACGCATAGAGAATTTATTTCTAACAAAAAAAATAAAATGTATATTTCTCCAAAGAGTCTTCTAATTTTAAAGATATGTTCCGCAACAAAGTTAAGGATTTGAGTGTTTGTAATAAATAATTCAATTCTTGCAGATTTTTAAAACAATTAATATTTTACTGACTTTTTATTGAAGAGCATTAGAAACAATAAGTTCAAATTTTGTTAAAGTTTTGGACACACATTTTTGGAAATTGAGGTCAAAAACTTTCCATAAAACCAAGATACTAATGCAAGGAAAGATACTTCAGAGGTGTACGCATTTTTTTGCCCTGCAGGCTGCAGTGTACTGTCTTTGGGCGGAAAAGTAAACACAAGACGGATGTCGAATCCTGACATGAAATCCATTTGCACAAAAATAATCTATGAAATATTCTGGTCTTAGGAAACTATTATGTGAATTTTCAAAATGTTTTTATCCTCCTCGGATACTAAACGAACACTGATGCATCTATTCTTGTTTAGAAATTCCGCCCATAGAGAACTGGTTTCAATATGTACGCAGAGTATACGCGACCTCAATTAATTTTCCTTGCATTAGTATCTTGCATGAAACAGTATTTTTAAACGCTGCAATTTATCAAACTTTTCAGTTCAATATTTCTATAGTTTGACTTAAAAATGTACAAACTAGCTGAAATCTATGTTTAAAACTAGAAATTAAAAATGTACAAACTAGCTGAAAATTATGTTTAAAACTAGAAATTAAAAACGTACAAACTAGCTGAAATTTATGTTTACAACTAGAAATTAAAAATGTACAAACTAGCTGAAAATTATGTTTAAAACTAGAAATTAAAAACGTACAAACTAGCTGAAATTTATGTTTACAACTAGAAATTAAAAATGTACAAACTAGCTGAAATTTATGTTTAAAACTAGAATTTAAAAATGTACAAACTAGCTAAAAATTATGTTTAAAACTAGAAATTAAAAACGTACAAACTAGCTGAAATTTATGTTTAAAACTAGAAATTAAAAATGTACAAACTAGCTGAAATTTATGTTTAAAACTAGAAATTAAAAATGTACAAACTAGCTTAAATAAATATAGGTTCACTAATTTTTTTAAATGACGTTTTTATATTTTACTATTTGCAGTTGTAAACATTCCTGGCGAAAAGATTAAGACTAAAAGGAATAAAGCTTTTGCTACAAACTCTGAATTTCAAATCCCTAAATCTTAGGAACTCGCTCAACTGATTTATATTTAAAATTTCAAAGGTTTACACCATCAGGTTGAAGAGATATTCGGGATTAAAAAATTGGAGTTAGTGGCAAAGATCTAATTTCTTTGTTACTATACTTAAAGGGGTTGACCGACAAAGATAAGAATCGAACTGGGAATTAAAAAATATGAGGAACCATTGGATAGCATGTGGATAGCATGTGGATAGCATGTGACACGTTTTTACATTGTATAATTTCTAAAACTATTCTTTATAATATCACAAGAGAGACTAATTCAGCCTAAATAAAGTTTGAAGACGACATTTCCAGAGGGTTTAATCAATAAATCATTATTTGATCCCGGAATCTTTACTATCATGAATGAGAATTTGTATTTATAATAACAAACTAAAGATTGAATAATGTTTTTGAGAAATTAATAGTGTATTTCTTAATTTTTGTTTATTCTGAACCGGTTTGACATAAATTTTTTGGCTATCGCAAAACTATTAAGACTTTATTTAAGTGGGGCACTGTAATCTTGCCACGCTACATTTTTTTGCATAAAACGTGCTGGCTTTTCCTCTTTACTGGGTACCCTGACTGGACGTTACGACTAAATGCATATATAGTACGTGTTGTACCGGCACGGGTCATGCAACTCTTACACTGAGGTTGGTGAATAGAGCTCCAAGCGGACAGATCTTGGATTAACTCGAGAGAAGATGTAAAAAACGTTTGGATCGGAAAATATTAATTGATTACTTTTTTCATTTTTCTCTCAACCTGTTTAAAATTAGTTTTTACCAGAAGTTTTGTGACATTTCTCATCAGGGATATTAAATAATTGTTAAAAAAAACTTGTATGTGGTAGAAACCTCTGAATTAGTCCATCCAGTGAGATTTTGAAAAAAAAGTTTTGCGCTCTTTCTTAAATATCCTTGTTTAATAATGGTGCGCTCTCAGCTCAACTACCCCACCTTGCCAGTCACTCCCTTTTATTTGTTTACACTAGAGTTTTGTCTGGATATTCGGTAAACTTCAGACTGATTCCCTACTTCAGACTGATTCCCTACTTCAGACTGATTCCCTACTTCAGACTGATTCCCTACTTCACTTCAGACTGATTCCCTACTTCAGACTGATTCCCTACTTCAAACTGATTCCCTGCTTCAGACTGATTCCCTGCTTCAGACTGATTCCCTGCTTCAGACTGATTCCCTGCTTCAGACTGATTCCCTGCATCCTAAACGACGACATCGTACATATTTTTCAAACTTTAGCTCCTTAACGTGACATAAAGTCCGAAAGTGGCAAATCTGTCTTATAGCGTTCATAAAGTTAACCTTCTCTTTTTAATATCTTAATCTAACTAAGAGTCAAATGTTGCAAGCTCTCAAATGATAAGAATTTTGCCAATTACTTCTAAAAACTATAAGAGCTAAAACAAGTGTCTTATATTTCCTAAATGTATATGTCTAGGGCTATAAAAAGTATAAGTGAGTTAGTGAGGAAAAATCAAAGGCCAAGGCGCTGCGACACTTTAAAGTCAACCCAGACTTGAAAACTGATGCAACATTCCATGTAATCTACGAACATGCAGGCAAACTCCAGCCCTATCTTACGACCTATTTAAACAAGTGTTAACTTCTTATAAAAATCTGCATGTATGAAGTTAAGAGAGGTATCATTAAACTTATCTAACTAAACACCGAGAAACTTCTCTGCTCAATTTATCAAAGTTTACTTCATAAACTATTTCAACTATTAATATAGAGATAAGATATTGTAAAATATAAAATATAAATATTTTAACATAATAAATTATTAAAAAAGTAATTTTTTGTTGCAGCAAACACCAAACCCACAAAAATACAACACATATACATACAAATACAAAATGAAAAGTATATATAAAGATTAAAGAATCGAGAATACAGAATACAGTGCAGTACAGAATGCAGAATACAGAATGGAGAATTGGTACAGCATGCAGGATAAAGAACACAACAGAATACAGAATATTAATACAGAGTACAGGATAGGGTAAACTAAATACAGAATGCAGAATATTGAATGGTGTCTATCAGAATACAGAATATTGAATGGGGTTTATCAGAATACACAGTAAGGAAGAGAGAAGAATGCAACCTTGAATCAACACTCTGGAACTAAAAGAGTATCTGAGAGAAAATCTTGAAGGATGCCGGCAGTGAAACCTCGGGGTTTAGGGACGGACAGAGGAAGATAAGAAATCAGGGTGCGGAGAGAGGAGACGGGATAATATTAAATAAAATCAAAGAGAGAGGAGACGGGCTAATATTAGATAAAATCAAGGAGAGAGGAGACGGGATAATATTGGATACAATCAAGGAGAGAAGAGACGGGATAATATTAGATAAAATCAAGGAGAGGAGAGACGGGATAATATAAGAAAAAATCAAGGAGAGGAGAGACGGGATAATATTAGATAAAATCAAGAAGAGAAGAGACGGGATAATATTAGATAAAATCAAGGAGAGGAGAGACGGGATAATATTAGATAAAATCAAGGAGAGGAGAGACGGGAAAATATTAGATAAAATCAAGGAGAGAAGAGACGGGATAATATTAGATAAAATCAAGGAGAGAAGAGCCGGGATAATGTTAGATAAAATCAAGGAGAGAAGAGACGGGATAGTATTGGATAAAATGAAGGAGAGAGGAGACGGGATAATATTGGATAAAATCAAGGAGAGAAGAGACGGGATAATATTAGGTAAAATCAAGGAGAGAATAGACGGGATAATAATAGATAAAATCAAGGAGAGAAGAAATGGGATGATATTAGATAAAATCAAGAAGAGAAGAGACGGGATAATATTAGATAAAATCAAGAAGAGAAGAGACGGGATAATATTAGATAGAATCAAGAAGAGAAGAGACGGGATAATATTAGATAAAATCAAGGAGAGGAGAGACGGGATAATATTAGATAAAATCAAGGAGAGAGGAGAGACAGGATAATATTAGATAAAATCAAGGAGATGAGATGGGATATTGTTAGATAATATCAAGGAGAGGAGAGACCGGACGTTATTAGATAGAATCAAGGAGAGAGGAGATGATATAAGATAGAATCAAGGAGAGGAAATGGATAAAAATAGATAAATTCAAGGAGAGGAAAGACAGGATAACATAAGATAAAATCAAGGAGAGGAGAGACGGGATGATACTAGGTAAAATCAAGGAGAGGAGAGACGAGATAATATAAGATAAAATCAAGGAGAGAAGAGACTGGATACTATTAGATAAAATCAAGGAGAGGAGATGGGATTATATCAGATAAAATCAAGGAAAGAGAAGATGATATTAGATACACTCAAGGTGAGGAGATGGGATAATATTAGACAAAATCAAGGAGAGGTGAGATTTGATAATGTTAGATAAAATCAAGGAGAGGTGAGATTTGATAATATTAGATAAACTTGGAGAGACCAGACGATATTAGATAAAATCAAGGAGAGTAAAGCCGGGTGATACTAGGTAAAATCAAGGATAATATTAGATAAAAATAAGGAGAGAGGAGATAATATATGATAGAGTTAAGGAAAGAAGATTGGATAATATTAGATAAAATCAAGGAGAGGAGAAATAGCATAATATTAGATAAAATCTAGTTGAGAAGAGACGGGATAATATTAGATCAAATCAAGGAGAGGAGACGGGATAATATTGGATAAAATCAAGGAGAGGAGAAATAGCATAATATTAGATAAAATCTAGTTGAGAAGAGACGGGATAACATTAGATAAAATCAAGGAGAGGAGAGACGGGATAATATTGGATAAAATCAAGGAGAGAAGAGACGGGATAATATTGGATAAAATCAAGGAGAGAAGAGATGGGATGATATTAGATAAATCAAGGAGAGGAGACGGGATAATATTAGATAAAATCAAGGAGAAGAGACGGGATAATATAAGAAAAAATCAAGGAGACAAGACATGACATGGGAAAATATTAGATAACATTAAGGAGAGAAGAGACGGGATATTATTGGTTAAAACCAAGGAGAGGAGAGACGGGATAATATTAGATAAATCAAGGAGAGGAGACGGGATAATATTAGATAAAATCAAGGAGAAGAGACGGGATAATATAAGAAAAAATCAAGGAGACAAGACATGACATGGGAAAATATTAGATAACATTAAGTAGAGAAGAGACGGGATATTATTGGATAAAATCAAGGAGAGAAGAGACGGAATTTTATTGAATAAAATCAAGAGACAGAATAATAAAATAAACTCAAGAAGAGGATTTTTTTTTTGGGGGGGGGGAAAGAGACAAAAGTTAAAAGAATAATGATGAGTATATATATATATGGAAATTATTAGAACAGTCGAATTTTATTAAAAAGATCCGATAGTGTTTTTTTTAATCATTGATTATTTTAATTCTATTTATCGAGAGCTGCTGCAAATATTTTTCTATAAATGAACTTTTATTGAACGATTATTTTGTAAAATGGGACTTTTAAGCATAATTTAAAGTGACAGTCCATTTGAAGAGGAGAATCCTCGATTCACATCAGTACCCTTTAACCCTTTGGCTGATAAAGGATGTCGGACATATCCCTATATATCTACTGTATATATCCCTATATATCTACTGTATATTTCCCTATATATCTACTTAAACTTTTTTAAATTGCTAAACACTTTGTTTTCAAGCTGTTAAATATTTAAAAAATATCAAAAGTCACTTTCTAAAAGTGACAGAAAATAGAATTTACATTTGACTGATTCAAAACGCTCCTTTTTAGTTATGCAAGTAACAGATCATCTGTTTTAGTTCAGTTCAGACTGTTCACTAGTACAGTGTACATAGTGTAAGTGGCGTTTTAGAGGAATTAAAGTGGGTTTTGACAGACTCGGTAAACAGTCAAAGTTTTAAAGGGTTGAATCTGACCTTTCCCTCTTTGCTATGAGCTTTGAGGGTCATTTGAACTTCCACTCACAGTCTTTATAAGAGGTTCAATGCTCTGCAAATCATCAAGCAATCTTTAAATAAGGTATGACGAGTATTAGCAGTTAGTACAAATGAGAAAGTATGGAGTAATATCTCTTACTAAACCAGTTTATAGATGACAAAGTATCTGCGGGTCTTCGTGTTAATCCACCTTAAAGTCCTCTATTAAAAAGATATTGGTTCGACACATTTGAAAGAATACAATTTCCGTTATGTAATGTAAAATAACACGTTCTCGAATTAAAGAGACTGTTAGCGTAATTTCAAGTGGTCCACCATGCAAAGATGACATTTCTCGGTTCGCAACAGCTTTGTCTGCTCAAGCATGAATTAGACATTGTTGTTTATAATTTGGAAAACAGATTATTTTTAATTTTGTATTCTCTTTAAAAATGACTCGCTGGAAAACTTAAAGGAATCGGGCATTGCCATGTTTGTATGGATGGTTTCTTGAAATTACGCGGACAGTCCCTTTAAAAAACTTATTTATTCGATATAATCTTGCCTTTTGTAATACGGTTTCAAAGCTGTTTTGACTAAAAATAAAATTGAAAGAATTTCAAGATTTATAGCTTGATAAAAAATCCAATCTCGTTACATGCATATTGTATGTAGTTTTCATGAAATAATAAAAACATTCTTTTACACGATTTTAGGAGTTTTTAGTTATTTTATTCAATTGAATTTTTTAAAGATCAATTTTTAGATTAATTTTAACCAGAGTGCAGTACAGAGGTATTAGTAGGAAGAGCTTGGAATTTTGAATGGATCGGGCAGAAAAATACAATTTAAAGCATAAATTTAAATGATTATATCAACTGCTTATGTACTATGTAGGCTTTATCTGAAGCAGTTTGATGATAGATTCATATTCTTAGGTTTTATTGCAATTTTCAAATATAAATGAAACAGTTAATCAGTTAATTTTTTTAAGTATGAAATATTAAGCGTCAGCGCATACACGTGGTTTTCTGCTAGGCCTTTAGATTACAAATTTCTTTTATATCTGTAGTTTATAGATGAAGTTTATTCCAATTTGATTAACCCAAGAGGAATCTTCATAACAGGATTTCAATTTAAAATATTTTCTTGTAAATAAGCTAAAATCCTGTTTTCTTGTAAATAAGATAAATCCTGTTTTCTTGTAAATTGTAAATAAGCTAAAATTCTGTTTTCTTGTGAATAAGATAAAATCCTGTTTACATGTAAATAAGCTAAAATCCTGTTTTCTTGTAAATAAGCTAAAATCATGTTTTCTTGTAAATATGATAAAATCCTGTTTTCTTGTAAATAAGCTAAAATCCTGTTTTCTTGTAAATAAGATAAAATCCTGTTTTCTTGTTAATAAGCTAAAATCCTGTTTTCTTATAAATAAGATAAAATCCTGCTTTCTTGTAAATAAACTAAAATCCTGTTTTTTTGTAAATAAGCTAGAATCCTGTTTTCTTGTAAATAAGCTAAAATCCTGTTTTCTTGTAAATAAACTAAAAACATGTTTTCTTGTAAATAAGATAAAATCCTGTTTTCTTGTAAATAAGCTAAAATCATGTTTTCTTGTAAATAAGATAAAATCCTGTTTTCTTGTAAATAAGCTAAAATCCTGTTTTCTTGTAAATAGGATAGAATCCTGTTTTCTTGTAATTAAGCTAAAAATCCTGTTTTCTTGTAAAAAAGCTAAAATCCTGTTTTCTTGTCAATAAGATAAAAAACCTGTTTTCTTGTAAATAAGCTAAAATCCTGTTTTCTTGTAAATAAGCCAAAATCCTGTTTTCTTGTAAATAAGCTAAAATCCTGTTTTCTTGTATATAAGATAAAATTCTGTTTTCTTGTTAATAAGTTAAAATCTTGTTTTCTTGTAAATAAGATAAAATCATGTTTTCTTGTAAATAAACTAAAATCCTGTTTTCTTGTAAATAAGCTAAAATCCTGTTTTCTTGTAAATAAGCTAAAATCCTGTTTTCTTGTAAATAATCTAAAAACATGTTTTCTTGTAAATAAGATAAAATCCTGTTTTCTTGTAAATAAGCTAAAATCATGTTTTCTTGTAAATAAGATGAAATCCTGTTTTCTTGTAAATAAGCTAAAATCCTGTTATCTTGTAAATAAGATAAAATCCTGTTTTCATTTAAATAAGTTAAAATCCTGTTTTCTTGTAAATAGGATAAAATCCTGTTTTCTTGTAAATAAGCTAAAATCCTGTTTTCTTGTTAATAAGCTAAAATCCTGTTTTCTTGTAAATAAGCTAAAATCCTGTTTTCTTGTAAATAAGTTAAAATCCTGTTTTCATGTAAATAAGATAAATGCCTGTTTTCTTGTAAATAAGCTAAAATCCTGTTTTCTTGTTAATAAGCTAAAATCCTGTTTTCTTGTAAATAAGCTAAAATCCTGTTTTCTTGTTAATAAGATAAATGCCTGTTTTCTTGTAAATAAGCTAAAATCCTGTTTTCTTGTTAATAAGCTAAAATCCTGTTTTCTTGTAAATAATCAGGATATCTCAGGATATCTCAGGATATCTAAGGATATCTCAAGATATCGCAGGATATCTCAGGATATCGCAGGATATCGCAGGATATCTCAGGATATCGCAGGATATCTCAGGATATCGCAGGATATCTTAGGATATCTCAGGATATCGCAGGATATCGCAGGATATCTCAGGATATCTCAAGATATCTCAGGATATATCAGGATATCTCAGGATATCTCAGGATATATCAGGATATCGCAGGATATCTCAGGATATCTCAGGATATCTCAGGATATCTCAGGATATCTCAGGATATCTCAGGATATCTCAGGATATTATCTCAGGATATCTCAGGATATCTCAGGATATCTCAGGATATCTCAGGATATCTCAGGATATCTCACAGGATATCTCAGGGTATCTCAGGATATATCAGGATATCTCAGGATATCTCAGGATATCTCAGGGTATCTCAGGATATCTCAGGATATCTCAGGATATCTCAGGATATCTCAGGATATCTCAGGATATCTCAGGATATCTCAGGATATCTCAGGATATCTCAGGATATCTCAGGATATCATCTCAGGATATCGCAGGATATCGCAGGATATCTCAGGATATCTCAGGATATCTCAGGATATCTCAGGATATCTCAGGATATCTCAGGATATCTCATGATATCTCAGGATATCTCAGGATATCTCAGGATATCTCAGGAACACCTAAGCGTACTTTGTTTTTGAATTTCATATTTCACGGTCTAACTAGTGTATATATCTACTAACTAGTGCATATATATCTACTTATTATGTTGTGCGAATAAATCTTTGCTTGTCTGTCTGTGTGTTTGTTTGTATGTAACCGATAAACGTCAAAACGGACCCGAAATTAATGTGGGACCTCACATGTCCACAGAAAAGGTTCATGGTACATCAATATTGGACAAAAATTCATGGAAAATATTTGGAATGTTTTTTGAAAATGCGCCAAATCGACAAAAAAACGCGCACAAGTATAAATTGATTTAAAATGGCCGACTTTCAATCAGAGCAACAGTTAAAAGCTAAAATTATTTACAGGAAAGAAGCGCCTTAAAAGCCTAGAAACTAATTTTTCTCTACAAGAGTAAACCAAATCAATTTTTAATTTTAAACCCAAGCTAAGAACATTCCCTGGGCTCTTCAGATGTTCCCAATAAAAATTTGAGGCAAATCGGTCATGGGGTTCCTGATTAATAATCGGACATACAAACAAACACACAAAGATCACATTACATCTATAATAGATTATCTAATTTAATTAATCATTTGAACATATGTTCACAGTTTTGATTATTGACCTATTAAATATTCTGAACCTTGAAGGGGGGGGGGGGGGGGATCACGGTTTATGACCATGCATATATGTATTTTCAGAACATAATCAGTTAATTGGAACATCCATACTGGCAACTATTATATTGTTTCTATAGTTTAAATTCGACTAAACAGAATAGAAAACCTACGATTATATATATATTTATATTTATATTTATATCAAAAACTACGTTTTATTTTTTTAATACTTTCCAACAGTTAAATTTTTAATATATCAAAATTTTCTTCAAACGGATTGCACGAATAATAAATTTTCGGTTTTTAGAAAAATTTTATTTAATCCGTTGCTAAATCTTTCTAAATTTCATCTGTTTTTCAGATTTAATATTTGTCACTTTTCAAAGAAAACGTCTGGAAGTGGAAAAATATGTTATTCAAAATGGTGGAAACAACGTTGAAAATATTGATAAAAAGTCGGAAAGTTTTGGATTTTAAAATTCACATCAATTTCAGATATGCATTGCACACGTGGAGATAGTGGTTGTATATTTCAGATATGCATTGCACATGTGGAGATAGTGGTTGTATATTACGTAATAAGTATGCAATGTAAGATTTATAGGGAGCGTTCACGAAAAATAAAAGGGGGACGTTGCGTCCATTCAAATTCAGAAAGTTGAAACATACGACACGGATACATCAATTTAATTCCAAACAAATCATTTAGATATTACAACCTATAGTCATCGATAATTTTTTCGACGCATCCGTATATAGGTGATATTTCATAGTATCTTTTATTCTTTCTGATCTGAGAGTTACTTTTGAAAACATTTATTCCTCTTTCGAGGATTTTTGATAATAAAGACGACATTTTCACATTTTCTAGGAATGTTCGAAAATCCAGCGCTAGTCGTGAAAACAAGTTGTAAGCTAAATATTATTTTTTTAAAATCAAAGATATTATGAAACATCAGCAATGTACGAATGCGTCGAAAAATAATTTATGTTTATAGGTTGTAATATCTGAATGATTTGTTTGAAACTAAATTGATTGTATACGATTCGGATCGTAGTTGCAACTTTCTGAATATGTGTGGACGCTACGTTCTTCGGTAAAAGACGTTTTTAACAATTTTATCCTTATAGACGTAACAGATAGGAGTAAGATTAATAGCGGTCAAAAGCGCTTATTTTTTGCCGTGCCCGTAAGCCTGAATCCCTTTTAATTTTTCGCGAACACTCCTTTTAAGGATGAAATAAAATGCATATCTAATATGAAGCAATATATCCAGGTACGTTGAGCAGCAAAGCAATATGAAGCAATATCGTATCTGTATTCCAAAAATTGGAGATATTACTTTTAAATATATAACACCATTTTCTTGAATGAAACCGAAATAGGGAATAAAAAAGTTAAGGAAAATTTTGCAAAATTGTGTCGCTTAAAGGGAGTGACCGGCAATGTAAGGTGGTTGAACTGAGTATGCAGTATTCTATACATCGTAGAAACGTTTTATTTGTCTCAAATGAATCCTAAAATATTTTTCCAAAATACTACATATTCAGTTTAACCACCATAAACTGCCGGTCACTCCCTTTAAAGGGGGATTTTTTTCTATGAATTTTTTCATTTAGATATTCTTAAACTTCAGTGATTTTGCTACAACAAAAACAACAATTTTTCCGATTCTTTTTAATCTCTGTTTTCGACGAAGAATAAAGATATTCCTCTCATTCCACTTTTTGGGGAAAAATGTTTTTGATCTAATTTTCTTTTTAAATATTTTTAATTGATTAATTTAATAATTATAAGTGCTCTTCAAAATTTAACGTTAAAGGAGTTCCAGAGTTCTCTTTCCTTTCAGAACAAAAACAAACTAAAACTAAAAAATAATAAAAAACAAAACAAAACAAAAGGCAAAAAGAGAAAACGAAACATTAAGGAAACAAAAACAGTAGACGTCAAATTAAAACAAGAATAAAAGAGAATTAAAAACAAAAGTATATATATTAAATAAGAGAAACAATTATTTTTTAAATCGATTGAGTAAAATCTGTAAAAATTACATTATCACTATTTAAGAATTAAAAAGTACTAAAAACAAGAAAGTATTAGACTCTAATGAAATATTTATACAAAGTGTGTTTGGAGAAAAACACTGACCAATCCATTTAAGAATAAAAATAAAATATTTACTAAAACTACTTAAATAAACAAAGGAATTGAGTCTTTGCCAACAATTCTGATTTCCCAACGCTTATATCTTTGCAACCCAATAGCGAAGAACTTAGCTGTTTCAAACTATGAATAATGTTAGATCAAATTATCTAAATTTGAAATATCAAAGCTTAACACCATCAGGTTGCAAAAATATATGATTTAGATTTGAGTGTGTGGCAAAGGTTCAATCCCTTTAATCATCAAATTAAAAGTTTTGTTTTAGTGTTTTTTGCTGCTTCAATTTATCACCAGATTTGAGAGTAAACAGCATCAGGCAATTTTTTCCTTTTAATTTAATCAGTTTGTATAAGATGTTGTTACCTTTCTCGGGATTTTAATTGCATTTTAATTGATTCAGTGTTCTTTTTAAACAAAAAGAAATCCATTAGAAATCGCTTAATTAAATTCGCATATTAATGGGATTGAGCCCCATATTCAAATTTCTAATCCCAAAATATTTGTAAAGATTTTGAAATTAAACTCTTTGTTTTGTTTTTGTGACATTATATTTCGTCTCTTTGCATTTGCATATTTCACCGCAGAAAAGAAACGCCCGAGTAATCATGACTCCATAATTCTTCTTTAATATTCATCATATCGAAATCATTATGTCTTTTCCTAAAACTTATATTTTGTGGCATCAATTTTAACTAAGAGCGTTCAATGTTCCATGTTACGATGCTAGCAATAATCTTCTTTAATTTGAACTAGCTCCCGTGCATGTGTATAGGAAAGGATGCACAGAGTTAATTGTAGCATTTTCTAATATGAGATAACACACACTGTGTTTGTAGCATCTCCCTGTCAAATAGCTCAAAAGATTTTGACCTTATAAAATTTTAATTAAAAATCTTCGTACTTCTTTTTCAAATGTTTATTACACAAAGTTATGTTTATATTTATTCAAGCACGATATCTTATTATAAATAATGTATATTTAAAATTCAGTGATGGTGATGGACCAAACCTCTGTAGAGTAAAAAAGTAGATGTTAGTTCCACATTTATTGAAGATATATTTCGGTCTGGGTTGACCCTCGTCAGTTCTTGAGATTGTTTCTTCACAAAGATTAAAAACAAATAAATAATGTAGTTTTTTTTTTCTTCTGAACTGCTGCCTTGTCAATACTTGAATATAAATTTACCATCAGTTTTGGCAAAAAAAAACGAAAATATGTATCCCGAAAATAATAGACTTCCCCTTAATTTATTTACAAATGAACGCACACGATAATTATCGTAAAATAGTTTTTGTTAAATCCGTACAACCAATTTTGTAAACTTTATATATAACGTCGATACAGAAATAAATATCTAGATCTTAAAAAATATTTCGTCTCTTTGTTACATTTCTAGTTCGGCCTTTGTTGATAAAAGAAGCACTAAAATCAAAGAGAAATTTAGGAATACCATTCTTTTGATCTTCCAAAATATGGAGAAAATAAAACATTAAAATGAAAAATGATTTTCAGAATTCACGTTTCCGTCCTTTTTCCTCAATTTCAAACATATTTGAAATAGGTAAGTACTATTGTTACTTTTTGGTTCACTTTGAGAATATTTATAAATTTCAAAATGACCCTTATCAGCTATTTGACAATTCAATATGATCTACACAACCAGGATAAATAACTTTAAGATACTTTTACATATTCTCAAAGAAAGAAAAGACCAAAAAATCGTTTAAATATTTTAAGGTGTACTTTTTTAAAAAGAAAGCTAAGAACAAGAACTATTTTTTCATTCCTGATACTGCATTCACCAATAATGAACCTATATAGATTTATTGGTAATTTATTGGCGGTGTATTTTCTTTAGAGACAATGATGAAAAAGAAGAAATTCGTCATTTTTAAACCATTTTTATCATTCATCGTTTTCTATTAAAAAACTTAGAGAATCATCTGTTTTGTTTTCCAAGAACACATTATTTTTTGATTAAAATGAATTACCAGGAAAGGGCCTAGCATTGTGATATTTTTTAAGATTATGATTAGATTAATATTTGTTATACTAGTACTAAAGGTAGGATCAATACCTCTGCTTCATTGTTATCGTTAATGAGTTCTATAATACACAATTCAAAACCAGGAATTCTCTTTCTCGTTTTTCTATATTTAGTCTTTGTCTGTCTGGCTGTCTGTTTGTTCGTTTTTATCAAATAAACGTCTAAACGGCTGAACTGATCAGGCCCAATTTTTGCGTGGGACCTCAGATGACCCGAGGGAAGGTTTATAAATGATCAAAATTTCAAATATAGCCTTGAAAATCCACGATTTTTTTTTATAAAATCCGCGAACTTCTTTTTGTTTTGTTTTACAATGTATACAAACAAAATGTTCACAATTGAGATAGAAGAAAGCTTAGTTCTTCAATAATTTACTCCTTTTTGTTATCAGGAAATAATCCATTTTGTCTCATCCGGAAACGGAATCATTTGGAATTTAAAATATTTTGAAAAGCGCTCCTCTTAATATCAATTACGTTGTTCACCTTTTTTGATTTATTTCGACTGTAAATCTACACTAAAAGTTTAACTAAAGCTTAAATAATGGACCATGTAAACAACATTGCAGAATTCTTCAAATTTTGTTTTATTGAAAAGTATTTTGGATTTGAAAACTTGACTTTTTTGACAAAGACTCAATTCCTTTAAAAGAAAAAAAGTTGATTTTTTTATTTTTTCAGTAAAGCGTTATTACTATTAGAATATGATTTTAAGAAATCAAATCTAATTGAATGATATCTTTTTAAATCAAAGATTTACAGACTAAAATTTCTAAACCTCCATTTGTCTAAAATTTAGGTAGGATAAATGCCAGCGAAGGACAATGTGATCAATAAAGAAGCGTAAAACAAATAAACTATACTTAGAACAATTTGCTATATTGCAGGAAATTCTTTTCTAAATCTTCAACCTGGAAAATCCATCGCACCATCCCATTTCAGGTAACGATAATAGTGAATAATGAAAATATAAAATTAAAAAAATGAAAGGATGCATAATGATAAATAATGTACTGATGATAAATATAATTGTGATAATAAATAATGATTATATGGTAGGTTATACATGATGATACAGTAATATAAACGGCAGCAAAAATACTTTCCTCATTTTGCCTTTTTCATTTTAGACCTTTACAGCGGCCTCATGTTCAACAACAACCTAATCAACAGCATAGTCACATTCAATTTCAACAGCATCAGCAACAACAACATCATCATCAACAACAACCACAACTGACTACACAGCTACGCCAACCACAACTGAATACACAGCTACAACATCCACTACTGAATACACAGCTACACCAACCACTACTGAATACACAGCTACACCAACCACAACTGAATACACAGCTACAACAACCACTACTTAATACACAGCTACACCAACCACTACTGAATACACAGCTACACCAACCACTACTGAATACGCAGCTACACCAACCACTACTGAATACACAGCTACACCAACCACTACTGAATGCACAGCTACACCAACCACAACTGAATACACAGCTACACCAGCCATTACTGAATACACAGCTACAACAACCACAACAACCTCTACTGAATACACAGCTGCAACAACCACAACAACCTCTACTGAATACACAGCTGCAACAACCACAACAACCTCTACTGAATACACAGCTACAACAACCACAACAACCTCTACTGAATACACAGCTGCAACAACCACAACAACTTCTACTGAATACACAGCTACAACAACCTCTACTGAATACACAGCTGCAACAACCACAACAACAGCAGATTCAAAAGCACAGCCAGGTGAAGTTGTGTGTTTTATTCAAACAAATTCTGACAAAAAATGATTGTTTTAAAAATGTTTTAAATTACTAATCTTAATAATAAAGTAAAATTTATATTTATTTTTAGTCGGATTTGCCCCCAAAACTTAAAGATTTTATTGCAGGTATTATTTTAACAATTTATTTCTTTAGAATACCTTTGTATTAAGTATCCATAATACCGATTGTTTGATCTCCATATTCACAGTGGACAATTTTATATTTACGCAGAATCTGCTTGATCTCCATATCCACAGTGGATACTTTTATATTTACGCAGAATCTGCTTGATCTCTTCATTTTTTATTAATTTTTTTATTTAAACATTTAAAATTTGAAAAAGAATTAAATTTTTTTTAACATTGGAGTTGGATTTGTTTTTAGATTTACCTTCCACTTTAATTTCTGTTAGATACTCAAAGTACAATATCTGTTTTTATTTCTTTAATAAAAATCTTTAAATATTAGAGTTGATATAAATAATAAATACGATTCAAGAGAAAACATCTTTTCCATATGAGTTTTTTGTATTTTAATAATAATATTTTCACATTTTTATTTTTTTTCCATATCCACATTTTCTTAAAATTTCAGATCATATCATATCAATATCTAGATATCTGTTTCATCATTCTGTAAAGGTTTTCTATTTTTCATAATCGTCCCTTGGGATAAAAATAATATTCTGCTTAATTTTTAAATAGAGGGTATGAAATCGCAAATGGACATAAAATTACAAATGATGGTCGTTTTGCCAATAGGTTTTCTGCGTTGAAATCTCCGTTAAAATGCATCACTGGAAATATAATAATACCCCTCACTTTCTACGTCCATTAATAATAATATGATGCATCCTGTGTCGTAAGATTACTAAGTTGGCTTGAGAACAGATTAAATATTTAAGTGAGCACAGATAACACAGATTTGATCTAAAATATCTTAACAATATATAAGCTTTAATTTTTATTGTTTATTGTTTATTGTTTAAAATATTGGTGATTTAATTTGGTTTAAGCGGTGCACAGGTCGAAACGGAAATATTTGCGCTAATAGGTTCAAAAACAATGATCACTTTGTTTTGTCCTATCTGATTAATCTATGAATTGAACTATTTCTAAAGTATTCTATGCTTCAAGGTTTAAAAGTATGAATAAATCCTGTAAAGAATGTAGAGTATAGCGGATCCTAAACTATAAAACTGAAGATATATAACATTATTGCCCAGTAGTGCTCTCTCATACATTCACATGAATTCAATTCAAATTGAAATATAAAATCATCAAAAATTCACAGTGCATCACGCCTATTAGGACTGAATTAAACTACGTCAAAACGAACCAGCTTACTCGCCTAAAACTCTATTTATAAATCTTTTTATCTTATAATCTGAGAAATTTTATAATATTAAAAAGTTGAAGTTTAAACTATCAAAGGTTTGTACCGTTGTTGAAAAGATATATGAGCGAAAAAATAGAGTTTAAGACAAGTAACCATTTCTGATATTCCCGGTTTAATGCAAAAATAGCAGTCTACAACAAAGCATACTGCAACTACAATACAAAGCTTTAAGAGATGTTCCAAACTGTTTTTAAGTGATGAGTGATGCCAGTCAAAAGTTAAGGCTTTAGTGTAAATACTAGTCTCTGCGTAAGGGTAAGAGATTGATCAATTTTCTGCCGGAGAAAAAAACTAGAAAAATGTTTTCCAATCAGTATTTTGACCAATATCAGTATAATCCACCAATTTACTGTAAATATCTTCCATCCTAAAGGAATTGAGTTTTTGTCACAAACTCTACTTTTCTAATCTCTATATCTTTGCATACCCAAAACTTTCAAACTAGGAATTCTGCTAGACCAAATAATTACATCTTCAGATTGTAAAGATATAGGGATTAGACAATTTTAGTTTGTGACAAAAACTCAGTTCCTTTATACTATAACTCCTTTAAGATAATTTTCACCTTTGAATTTAATTCCACAAGATAACTTTTCTTAAAATAAATGTGACAATGCAAAATGGTAAAGTTGAAAATTTTATTCTTTGATGATAAGAGAAAGAGCCAACAATAAAGCAATTTGAAAATTAAAGAGACGGGACGTTTATTTCCTCTATTTCCTTTGTAGGGAATGCGTTTTGTTTTTCATATTCTTTTTTAATATAAAGTAGTCGTAATCCATAAAATAAATGGGAAAAATTTTAATTTATTTGATATTTCCCAGGATTAGATTCAATTATCAAGAGTCCTGGGATAGAAAGCTCAAACAAGAATACAAGCTCAAGGTATTTATAATGGAATTCAATTTCAGCCCAAGTCTTCAACATAAAGAAATTGAGTCTTTGCCACAAACTCTGATTTTCTAATCACTATATCTTTGAAACCAAATGTCGCATACCTTAAATATTTCAAACTATGAATTCTGATAGATCAAGTAATCAGAGTTTGAAATATCAAAGGTTTACAACATCGAGTTCTAAAGATATTGTGGTTTAAATATTTGATTTGTTCCAAAGACTCAATTCCTTTGTACCAGCTTTTAAGTTATAAAAAAAGAAAATTTTAATATTAAAGAATATCAAATTTTGCCACAAACATAAATCTTTTTATCTTAATATATTTGCAGCCCAATGCCTTAGATCTTGAATAGTTTGGAGGACAGCAATTGTCTTCTTCCAGTCTAGAAGTTTCGCTTACCAAACCAAATGTATAGATATAAGATTAAAAATTATAAGATTTGTACAATATTTCAAACTATGAATCAAAAAATCCAATTTTTAAAATACAAAATATCAAAATTAGAAAGTCTGAGTATGTGACAATATCCCTTTACCTATCCCTAGACCTAGACCTAGAAATGAGACCTAAACTAGACCAAGATATAGACCTATCCCTAGAACTACCTAGACCTAGACCTAGAACTAGAGCTAGACCTAGACCTAGACCAAGATATAGACCTATCCCTAGAACTATACCTAAACCTAGACCTAGAACTAGAGCTAGACCTAGACCTAGACCAAGATATAGACATATCCCTAGAACTATACCTATACCTAGACCTAAAACTAGACCTAGACCTAGAAATAGACCTAGACCTAGACCTAGAACTGGACCTAGAACTAGACCTAGAACTAGACCTAGAACTAGACCTAGATTTAGACCTAGATTTAGACCTAGATCTGGATCTAGACCAAGAACTAGACCTAGACCTAGACCTAGACCTAGACCTAGACCTAGACCTAGACCTAGACCAAGATCTAGACCTATCTGCATATCTGCATAGACCTAGCTATCCAATCACTATATCAAACCAGCAAGGTTTCAATCCCTGTAATCTGTAAATAGACAATTCAGTGAAGGGTGCAGATCCAATCCCAATCCAAGTTAGTTGTTCATTTGTCGGGTTGAAAATAAACACCAAGCTAGAGGGTCAGCCCAGCCGGGCAGAGTAGGAACTAGATAAAATCCCAATGGGCATGGCGGAACAATTGATCCGCTATTTTGAAACCCCTGAGTGGGTTAGTATTCATGAATAGGTTGAAGGAAGTGTTTATAAGCAAATACTCTCGCTGATCAAAGCAGGAAGTGTTCCGTCTCTACATCCATCGTTTTCTCAACTATTAGTATTTTTTCTCTTTAATGTATAAATAAAGTTAGTGTACTTTACTTCGCTTTATCATTCAATTCATGTAAGCTAGTGTTTATCTTGTAGTTTAATATCCCTAGACCTATCCCTTTATCCTCTGCTGGTCCTGTCAGAGATCCTGTTCTGTTCACTAAACTTGTTGCACTTCAGGAATCATTATCTTTCATTCTACCATTTCGGATTAATATACTGTGAGACTGAGAGCCAGAAAACTGAAACAGAGACACTAGCAATAAGTGATTTTGATGTTATTACAAAACAAATAAATATAAACTTAGATCATTTTCTGCGGTAAATGACAATATATGTGTTTTTTTGCTGAGTGGGAAAAGTGTGCCGTAAAAAATTCCATTTCCGTTCCATTAGAAGGTTAAAAATAATTCATTTTATCGTTAATTAATGCATACGTGGCAAAAATTATCAATAAAATAAAATTGGATATGAGCTTTTTTTAGAAGAACGTTTTTGAGTATCATCATGATAAATCTAATGAAAATTGTCTGCTGTGTCTAATTTGTGTAAAAGATTATATTTGTTTAATTTTGTTTATTTTTAAAAGATAATTGACTAAAGGATCCTGATCATAAATACATAATTATCCCTCCTCATATAAATGCAGGTAAACTTTCAGATATATCAGTTAAGTGCTTTTAGAGTTAAAAAAAATAACAGTAGAGAAAAATCACATAAAACGTTTAATCATTGTCTTTGTTTTATATATAATAGAATATTTAAAATAAGTATTAGAAATGTAAAAAATAAAATCAATTGACATTTAAGAGAATGTTCATCAGTTTTGAGATGGGGTACACTGTACAGGATATGAGACTGGAGATTGTTAACATTAATTATTCTTTACAAGGCATAGGATTGAAATTATCGATTTAAAATGTTTACCCACTTTTAAAATTGGTATTACTCCCTTGCTAAAATTTACCAAAAAAATAGTTTTGATATGCTTGTGACTTTTCTTAGATCATGCATAGTCACTGAAAGATTGAACGAAATATAACATGTTTTAGTGGAATTAGAATTACGAGCAGAACATGACAGACATTTCCAAAATGTAGTATGCCATTCAGTGCCTTCGATGTTAACGAATTTTGGTCAGATTTTGACCATTTTGGCTTATTATTATCTCCGGTAATATTAGCACACAAAAGGATGACACCATTTTGGAAAGGAATTGAGTCTTTGTCACAAACTCAATTTTTTGTATCCCTATATCTTTCTAACCTGTTTGTGTAAACCTTTTATATTTCAAACTTCCATTATACGATCTAACAGAATTTATAGTTTGAAATATTAAAGGTCTACGACATAGGGTTGCAAAAATATAGTGATTATAAAATTAGAGTTTGTTGCAAAGAATCAATTTCTTTTCTAGGACTAGGAGAATTTTGTGACAATTGATCCAAGAATCTAACATGCTAAAGTAGGTTAACAATTAGAGACTGCAAATAATTTTATAGTTCAAAGATATTTTCATGTTTTTGTATCTAATTTATTTTAGGTGTTTTACCTTTAACGAAGAACAAAAAGAAGCTACCCGTGTATCCTCCAAACTACGGCAAACCAGGGACAAAAAACAGAAAGTTCTATGTAGATGCATGTAATTTTAGCGATTTAAAGATAAAAAATTAGATGTCTGACGTATAGATTTTTATGTGGTTCCATCTAAATAATATTTCTAAATCTGTTTTTTCTCTCAGAATTAGTTGTCAGGAACCTACTGAATGGCAAAATAAAGCGGAAAAACTCTTACAAAACGTATTTCCCGAATCATAAAAAATATTATCCTGCTAAATATTTTCCTAATCGTAAACAAGATCTAAGTTAGTAATCCCATGTTTATCGATAAGCAGCGAACTATTGAGACCTGGCTGACTGTAAACTTTTGTTTTAGTTTACACATTGATTAATAAGGACTTCAAATACATCAGTGCTGTATGATTCTTAATAAGTAAAGCTCATTTTCATTTTCTTTTCCCCTGCTGAATCTTATAGTTTGACTAACCTGAATAAAAGTAAGATGTTACAACGTCTTAAAATAAACAGATGTAAATTATTCAACCTGTTGTTGTTTTTTTGGTAGGACGGAGTTTACTCATAGTTACTCCCGCCGTTTACCCACGCTTGGTCTTAGAATAAGATGCTTATATATAAAAGTGCAGACTCAACTTAGAATCTCAAAACCAAGCTAAGAACATCCTTGTGACTCTCCCGAGTTCCCCAATCAAAATTTGAGGCATAGGTTTCTTTAGTTATGATCGGACATACATACAGACAAAAGTCACCCTCAACTAAGCTTTCGGTGTGTACTGCAGTAATCTGCATTAAACTGACCGAAGATATAGTATTGTTTAGTGGACTTTGAAAAACAAACAGAGATTACAACTTAATATAAATTGAAAACTTAAGAGGGAATTCAACCTAAAAATTTAAAATGTTAGAAATATACAGTATTATAACTTTATTATTTTAGAAGACAATCGAAGAATTTGTATAATGTTGGCTATTACATATTATTGAAGCGGCTTTGTATTTGTCCAAGCTGTCAAAAGTTTTCTGCTCTCAGCTTTAAACCGAGCCGAGCTGAAAGTTTAGAATGGGATATCCTTATACCCGATCGGTTAATAAAATTGGAGATTGATAACAAGAGGAGAACAAGCATTATTTAATCTGGAGATTAAGAAAAAGAGGAGATCAAGCATTGATCTCGATATCCACTATTCTAAAGTGTTCAGCTCTGTGAACTTTTTAATGGTGGATATCGGGATAAATGCTTGATCCACTATTTTTCTTAATCTCAATATTAAATAACTCTTGTTCTCCTCTTGTTCTTAATCTGCAGATTAATCAGCCCATCGGAATTAAGGATATACCATTTTAAAGTTTTCAGCTCAGGAGATTAATGAAAGAGGAGATAAGCTTTATTTAATCTTGAAATTAAGAAAAAGAATGGATCAAGTATTTATCCCGATATCCAACATTAAAAAGTTTCCAGCTCAGAATAGTTATCAAACTGCTTTGTATACTAGGGCTCTGATTTGTTTTGAAAATGCATACTTGATTCATTAAATCACAATATATCCTCGGCATTTAATCATTAATAAACATCAAATAAACAATAACATATTCTTAGCCGTTTTTTATTTGAAGCTTAATCTCAAGGAAAGGAATTGAGTCCTTGCCACAAATTCTGATTTACTAATCCATATATCTTTTGACCCCTGTGTCGTAAACCTTTGATATTGCAAACTTATATTATTTGATCTAACAAAAGTCTTAGTTTGAAATGTCAAATGTCTCCAACATTGGGCTGCAAAGATATAGGAATTAGAAAATCAGAGTTTGTGACAAAGACTCAATTCTTATCTAATTTATGATAGAATTTAAATTATGGAAAGTTTTTAACACAAGTTGATTCTGTCTTTAGTAAAATATCCTTCTTATAAGTTTTGGATATAAAATAAAAACATTACCTCGTATACTCGTTCAAGTAATAAACATTTTTAAATATATAAACAGCAGTTGCTCTAAATCAAAATTTTAAAGTTCTTCTTAAAATCTAACTGTTTTTGCATAATTTTTATACAAACCTTCTGAATGAATTATGTACGAAAAAGACGCAATTTAAGTTAAAAATATGAAAGAACACCTTCAATAACTATATTTCAGAACATAAGAACATGTCAAAACATAATATTTATAATAATAAATAAATGTGCTTTATATTATACTCCGGTATCAGGGCTGATTGTTGAATGGAGGATAGAGATTAAGAGGAATATTGGATTGAAACGCTAGTGGCAGGGCCCCTACATACATCAATTATTATTAAAAATAATTATAAAAGATTTAGAAATTTTAGGATTCAATTGAATTAAATTTGATAAAAATCCGATAAAATTTTGAAAATATAAAGAAGAGAAGATATTTTAAAAAAATGATCTTATTCGGTTTAAATCTGTTTTATTTGATTGTACATGAATTAATATTACTTAAAATGACATGCTTTTTAATTTGTTTACGATTCTGTTCTTATAAATAAAAAAAACTTAAAAACATTTTGAAACTCTTAAAAGGTTTTTCTACCACCATCATATATATTTGGCTCGTGTCTGTCTATATCAAAAAAAAAAAAAAAATCAAAACGACTGAACCGATCGGGCTCAATTTTTTTATAGCCACTTACATAACATCAGGGAAGGTTTCTGATCGGTGTCTCCGGAAAAATGTAGACATTTATTTTTTTAGAAAATACGCCAATTTTACCCGAAAATCCGAAATTTTTTTTTTTTAAACTAGTAACTACAATTGTTAATTGTAAAGGGCGCGAACCACTCTAAAAGTCTAGTTCATTTAAATGGTTCTCTATTGTATTAAACCTTTAAAATGATATATAAAAATCAAGTTCAAGGAATTAATTCAAAAATATTGACTTACCGGCATTTAGAAGCGGTGCCTTTATAAACTGTTCCTGAAATTTAAAAGTATTGTTAGACTTTTAAAATTTGCTAGAAATAAATTTGAAATGAAGTAACTTGATAAAATCGAAACCTGATTTGGGTCCATGTTTGTAAACAGTTTGGTTTGGTCCAGAATATCCAGGTCTGACGTCACAAAGACGCCATGTTGGCTTGGTGGAGTAAAGTCCGGATCAGGTCGGAATCGTTGTCCTCTTGGAGGACTCAGAAGAAAATTCACGTTGGAACGTGGAGTCTCAGTACTGTAATGAATTCATAGATATTTTATGTTACAATTTGGCAGTGTGCGCATACGATTTCAATTATTTTTAAGCTATAACGTAAAACTTTGCTTTGTAACAGCATTAAAAAACACTTAAATATTGCTTAAATGTGGTCATGACATATTTTTGAACCGTAGTAGATTATTTTTCCAAAACTTTTCATTTATATACATTTTCTATTATAACTTTTTTGTTTGGAGTTAAAAATAATTACAAGTAACAACGTGCAGAATGATGCTATTAGCTAATGTAGGCCATACGGTTTTTTATGATAATGTAGTTAATTTTTTACCTTGATTCCCCCCCCCCTCTTCCTTCTTACCCTCTCTCTTGCCAGCTTCTAAATCTAATCCCCTTTACCCTCCTCCATCTAACTGTCCCCTNCAAACCCTTTCTGTCCAATCCCCCTCCTCTCTCCTTCCAATCCTTTGAGCCCTTCCCTTCTCCTCATCTACTGAGATCAAAGTTATTCCACAGCATTTAATCAATTAGATTGAAATCCACAAATGTAATCAGATTAAGCGAATTAAATTTAAGAATTAATTCACTGACAGATTCTAGAACTTGCCCGTACATCTTTATACTGTAAAAACCAGAAAATTATGGCATGGGAAGACGACATTCTAGCAATACTTTGTCTATTTGATGTTGCTACAGAGCAAATATTTTTAGGAACTTATTAAATCACTGATCAAGATTATGATGTCTGTTTACAATATAATAATTGCTGTGTCTCATATATGTACATATTAGACTTTTTAAAGTTACAAGTACGTCATCTTCTTATTCCAGAGTTTTCAGGAAAAAGACAAATTTTAGTATACACACATCGAAGTAGAAATAAACTTTTACAAAAAAATTGATTGTTTGGTAAACATCCAACTCTTGGTGACAAATAAGCGTTTTTTGTTGAATATCAGCGTTTTTTGTTGAATATCAGCGTTTTTTCATTTTGTAATCAGCAGATTGATAACCTGGGTCTAGGTGTTGTAAGAAGGGGTAGAGAGCTAAAAACATCTCTGGGAATACCGATAGATGGAACATCAGTCCTAGGGGTAGGTTGACCAGGCCTTCTGGTTGGCCCTGATGGCAGATCAGGGATTCTAAACATTAACCGGTCAAAATTGCAAATTTTAGAATCATAATAGCTTCAAAATTAAATATATGGATTCCAATTTCATACTTTAAAAAAGGGAATTGATTTCATATTTAAAATATTTTTATATTTATTAGGCAAGACCATATTTTATTTTTACTGTTTACCCTGCATTAAAAACTTTTTGGTTGGGTGTAATACAGAGCTTAAATATATATAAAGACACTTCAATCGTTTCAGTTTTGGTTTTTATGGGTAATCCGCATCCAACAAATTTCTCATATTGTTTACCATGCTTTTCCATTTAAAATTTTCATATTTTTGGTTTATTGACCTAAACAGAAACTACATACAGTGTTAACCAGAAAACTCTGAAATATGAAGACGACTTTATAGCAATACTTAGGTGTATTTGATGTTGTTACGAAGCACATTTTACTGTTTTACTGGACACTTATTAAATTACTATTGGTGTTTTACACTACAAAATTGCGGTGTCCTGGAATGCTAATTGGAATATTTAAATAAAAAATTAGTCTTAAAGTCGTCTTTCTATTTCGGAGTTTTCTGGATATCACTGTACATAATGTTTAAAATAAGCTGTTTAGGATAGAAAAGAAAGATGATCACCCAACCAGTAACGGTTGCCAATGCCACTATACCGATTATTATCAAAATTGTCAATTTTTCACTGCATTTTATTTGTTCAAACTAAGTTACAATTTATGAAGACAGAAAAATATTATTGAACAATTAAAATAAGAAAGTATTAAACATTTTTTTTGATAAAAATGTTCAGTTCCTTTCAGCGTGCTCTTAAAAAAAGTAAACAAAGAGTAACTTACTTTCAAATTCATCCGGTGCATCACAACTTTGTAAAAATAAATTTACTTGAGTTGTAAGTTGTAAAAACTTTATTAAATTAAATATAGAAAAATCTGTCTTGAAACACTGAATTCCAAATTGATAAGATCATTCAAAAGCCGTAAGATATAAAACAAATCACAGACAAAAACTGACTTTTAGTGAACAGGAATTTAATTTTTGCCACACACTCAAATTTTCTAATCCCTATATCTTCGCAATCTGATGGTGTAAAACATTGATATTTGAAACGTAGATAATTTTCTAACAAAATTCATAGTTTGAAATATCAAAAATATAAGAATTAGAAAATCAGAGTTTGTGGCAAAAACTCAACTTCTTTGTTAGATTCACCGAAAATATCTTATCGAACCTAGGTCAAACAATTTTTAAAATTTAAATAAACTAACAATAGGGTATTAATTGAGTCCTTAAAAAAAGCATCGTTTTTGATAAAATTTTAAAATCGACCCCCTTAGTGATATTTAAAAATGGTTGCGCTAACCCCATTTAAAAAAAAAAATAAATTGTTAATAATCATCAATTCATATTCATATTACAATTTTGAAAAACAATTTTTAAAATTTCAATAAACTAACAATAGAGTCGTTAAATAAGCAATGTTTTTAATAACATTTTAAAAGCGACCCCCCTAGTGATATTTAAAACCCCATTAAAAAAATAAATTGTTAATAATCATCAACATAAACCTGGTAGGTCCAGAGGGTAGAGGTTCATCATCATGTTCATCTATCAGGGTAGAAGACACCCTAGCGATAACATGTCTTAATAAATGAATCAATTTCATAATACTTACAGTGGTTTGGCATGTTTTCTGTGTAAGTTTGATGACGTAAATGTTTGTGGAGGGATTTATACATTTAATGAAGTTAATACTGCAGAGATGTTTTTATCATTGGTTTTCCACCTCTCCTGTTTCATTAGCGTCAGCCTGTCAGGTGCCTTAAAGTTTCTAGATTTTAAAATTAGGGGGCATGGATTCAGCTGCCGTTAAAGGGATTGCGGATTAAGCTTAAGCTGGCTGTATAAAAGGATGTGAATTCACCTGGTAGTGTAGTGGTGTGAATTCACCTCTGGTAGTGTGGGGAGTGTGAATTCACCTGGTAGTGTAGGGATGTGAATTCACCTGGTAGTGTAGGGGTATCAATTCACCTGGTAGTGTAGGGGTGTGAATTCACCTGGTAGTGTAGGGTTGTGAATTCACCTGGTAGTGTAGGGGTGAGAATTCACCTGGTAGTGTGGGGAGTGTGAATTCACCTGGTAGTGTAGGGATGTGAATTCACCTGGTAGTGTAGGGGTATCAATTCACCCCGTAGTGTAGGGGTGTGAATTCACCTGGTAGTGTAGGGGTGTGATTTCACCTGGTAGTGTAGGGGTGTGAATTCACCTGGTAGTGTAGGGATGTGAATTCACCTGGTAGTGTAGGGGTATCAATTCACTTGGTAGTGTAGGGGTATCAATTCACCTGGTAGTGGAGGGGTGTGAATTCACCTGGTAGTGTAGGGGTGTGAATTCACCTGGTAGTGTAGGGGTATCAATTCACTTGGTAGTGTAGGGGTATCAATTCACCTGGTAGTGTAGGAATTCACCTGGTAGTGTAGGGGTGTGAATTCACCTGGTAGTGTAGGGGTGTGAATTCACCTGGTAGTGTAGGGGTGTGAATTCACCTGGTAGTGCAGGGGCTTTATTTTTTACTGGCTGGAGTATCAAAAGTAGTTTTAACCTGGGTGATGGGTCTCGTTGAGCTGGTTTAAACCCAGATCTAGGAGTAGGAGGAGGAGAGCGATTAGAGGAAATAAAACTCGATCTTCTTGCTTCGTCGTCTGAATATAATTTGAGGTTAAAATGCAGCTAATACAAACAAATCAAAAGAATGGTGTTAAAAGAACTTTAATTTGGAAAGAGTATTAATTTTTAAGTTTAGCATTCAAAAGCTGGTTTTATTTGTACCTTTAGTGGCAAAACCGTCTGACTCAACTGACCTGAAATGAACCGGATAGGTTTCGTACTTTCTGGGTTGCTCCGACCAGGAACACTGTCGGGGTTACTCCGATCAGAAACACTGTTGGTCGATGCTGAACTTCTTCCACCGGATAATCCTGACTGTGCTTGAATACTGCAGGCTAAACCCAGGAACAAGAAAACCTAAGAAAATTAAATGTTTAATGAAGTTAATTAGGTATATACAAAATTGAGCTTGAGAACCCAACCCAACGTTGCCCAGGGACCTCTATAGTTAATCCCGCCGTCTAACCCGTGCTTGGTTGTAAATTAAAGATAAGTTTCATCGAACTTCTATAGATATATTCTGACAAAGAGAAATTTATGTGCAGTGCACTGATCTGCAGGTTTAGAAGTGCTTGCACATTTTATAAATTTATCAAGGTATAATACTTTATTGTATTTGATAGATAGATACTAAGATACCAGCGGTAGCCTGTTCAAACTCCAAATATGACTCATTTCTTTCTGAACCAGGAGGCATTTTTAGGCCGGGCCGTGGGGGGGGGGGGCACTAGAATTAAGTGAATATTATTGGTTTTATTAAAAAGTAACATTTTTTGATAATTGTAACTTAATATAATTATAAAGCATATTACATTTTCCCTGCCCAATTTTTTAAGTTCTATATGAATTGTTACAGGAATTTGACTTTTAGACTGAAGTTATGGCCTTAAATATAGTACATTGAGCATGACGAACAGGAAATCTTCAGTGGAAACAGACATATTTTACTTAATATAATAAGTGATTTAATAACTTAATATTACAGGTTTTTGCGTTGTAACAACATCAAATGCATTTCAATATTTTTACTTCCTATTCTACAGTTTTTTGGTTATCACTGTAGAAAAGTTTAATTAATAAATATATATTGTTTTATCGCTGTCTATATTACATATATGTATATATATAAATAGATATAGTTGTATCTGCTTTACCTAACTGTGTGTGTACATATATGTCTATATTACATATATACAGGGATGTATATATAAAAATATATATATAGCTAACTGTTTCTCAAAACAAAGACAACAGAGCCTGAAGCCAATTACTTGAACAACAATACTTTAATTTTAATTATATATTCTGTTCTCCAGGCTAATTAACGAAGCAGAGCTGGGAACTTTAAAATGCCTTTATTTCCGACTGCTTACTCCGAATATCCAATGTGGACACAAAAATTTCTTGCTTAATCCACTCTTTTTTGGATAAAGTACCGAAAAATCGATAACCGGTTTTCAAAAATTAATATCTGTATATTAATCTTAATTAAATGAGAGAACTTCAATGAAATGGCGCGCAAAATTTCAAATATCCCGGCTTCTGATACGCCACTCTGATTAGCTGAATTTTATATACTTTTCAGGATACAAACACAAGATTAGGGTCAGTCTCGAGATTAAGAAAAAAGAGGGGATCAAGCATTGATCTCGATATCTCCCATTCTAAAGTTCTCAGCGCTGGTCTCATAATAAAAGTTGTACAAATGAGACTAAAACTTTAATTATTAGGATGTCTCATGTCTCATCTCCCCGCTTTGTATCCTAAGTTTAGTAATTTTCTAGCCCTTTGAAATGTTTACCCCCTCCCAATAAGTTTGGGCTGTTTACCCCTCCCAATAAGTTTGGGCTGTTTACCCCCTCCCAAAAAGTTGGACTGTTTACCCCTCCCAATAAGTGTAGGCTGTTTAACCCTTCCCAATAAGTTTGAACTGTTTACCACCTCCCTAGAACTTTGGACTGTTCACCCCCTCCCTAGAACTTTGGACTGTTCACCCCCTCCCTAGAACTTTGGACTGTTTACCCCCTCCCTAGAACTGTGGACTGTTTACCCCCTCCCTAGAACTTTGGACTGTTCGCCCCCTCCCTAAAACTTTGGACTGTTCACCCCCTCCCTAGAACTTTGGACTGTTTACCCCCTCCCTAGAACTTTGGACTGTTCACCCCCTCCCTAGAACTTTGGACTGTTCACCCCCTCCCTAGAACTTTGTCTAACTCAGTTTCTGATGAGTTAATAGTTTAAGTCTAGACACACAGAAATATTCTTTACAGATAAGAACCCTCATAAAAAGTGTCCACATTTACCTTCCAGCCTCGTTCCTCAGCTTACATTCTACCTTCCAGCCTTGTTCCTCAGCTTACATTCTAACTTCCAGCCTTGTTCCTTAGCTTACATTCTACCTTCCAGCCTCGTTCCTCAGCTTACATTCTACCTTCCAGCCTCGTTCCTTAGCTTACATTTTACCTTCCAGCCTCGTTCCTTAGCTTACATTCTACCTTCCAGCCTCGTTCCTTAGCGCACATTTACCTTACTGCCTCGTTCCTCAGCTTACATTCTACCCTCCAGCCTCGTTCCTTAGCTTACATTCTACCTTCTAGCCTTGTTCCTTAGCCCACATTTACCTCACTGCCTCGGTCCTCAGCTACATTCTACCTTCCATCCTCGTTCCTTAGCTTACAATCTACCTTCCAGCCTTGTTCCTTAGCTTACATTCTACCTTCCAGCCTTGTTCCTTAGCTTACATTCTACCTTCCAGCCTTGTTTCTCAGCTTACATTCTACCTTCCAGCCTTGTTCCTTAGCTTACGTTCTACCTTCTAGCCTCGTTCCTTAGCTTACATTCTACCTTCCAGCCTTGTTCCTCAGCTTACATTCTACTTACCAGCCTTGTTCCTTAGCTTACATTCTACCTTCCAGCCTTGTTCCTTAGCTTACATTCTACCTTCCAGCCTCGTTCCTCAGCTTACATTCTACCTTCCAGCCTCGTTCTTCAGCTTACATTCTACCTTCCAGCCTTGTTCCTCAGCTTACATTCTACCTTCCAGCCTTGTTCCTTAGCTTATATTCTACCTTCAAGCCTCGTTCCTCAGCTTACATTCTACCTTCCAGCCTTGTTCCTCAGCTTACATTCTACCTTCCAGCCTTGTTCATCAGCTTACATTCTGCCTTCCAGCCTTGTTCCTCAGCTTACATTTTACCTTCCAACCTCATTCCTTAGCTTACATTTTACCTTCCAGCCTTGTTCCTTAGCTTACATTCTACCTTCCAGCCTTGTTCCTTAGCTTACATTCTACCTTCCATCCTTGTTCCTCAGCTTACATTCTACCTTCCAGCCTAGTTCCTTAGCTTACATTCTACCTTCCAGCCTTGTTCCTCAGCTTACATTCTGCCTTCCAGCCTTGTTTCTCAGCTTACATTCTACCTTCCAGCCTTGTTCATCAGCTTACATTCTGCCTTCCAGCCTTGTTCCTCAGCTTACATTCTACCTTCCAGCCTTGTTCCTTAGCTTACATTATACCTTCCATCCTTGTTCCTTAGCTTACATTCTACCTTCCAGTCCACAGTTCTAGTGAGGGGGTAAACAGCCCAAAGTTCTAGTGAGGGGATAAACAGTCCAAAGTTCTAGGGAGGGGGTAAATAGTCCAAAGGTTTAGGGAGGAAGTAAACAGTTCAAAGTTCTAGAGAGTGGGTAAACAGCCCAAAGGTATTTCTGAATGGTTGGTTTTATATTAAATTCAATTAGTTATGATCTGGGTGAGATATTTCTACTCGGTGAATGCGAACGCTCTTCGGTCCGGTATGAGTCGTGTTTAACCTATACTCCTTACAGACGCAACAAATAGAGGTAAGATTAATAGTGATCACCATCGAATTCAATACGATCTTAGGCTATACCCCCTTTCATTTTTCGCGAACACTCCCTTAAAGAAAAACAAATATTTTAAAGATATTGCATTTTTATCTATATAAAGTTTACCTGGACAGTTTGTTGCATGTTTGAAAGTTAGAATATAGATTCTCGGGACAAATATTCAGAATATCTAGGACATAGGAACTCACACTGCAGTCTATTTTAAAGTTAAGTACTTCAACTAAAAGTGTATTAGCTATTAATTAGTTTTCTTTTATAAAGCAAGATAAATATTTATATACAAACTAAGTTTATTTCCTTGTTAAGATGACAGCAATTAGTGAATAAAATATAGAATTCCCATTTTCCTAAAGAGAAGGTCTATTGTTGTTTTGCGTTGCCCATAAAGCGCCTTATGCTCGCTGTATGCTGCTACGCGCTTGGTTGCTCGGCACAAACTAAGCTGCAAGGTGCACGCAACATTCTTACGTTATCATTTTTAATTCCTTATATAGCGTGTACTCAGATCGAAGAGTAGCGTAGACTAAAAAGCCAGAACTTGCGCAACGGAAACCTAGAACCCATTGACTTCATTCTATTTTTACCAGAGGCTATAGCAACTTAAAATTTGGATATATATATGTTATATATAATTTTTTACAATTCTTTTTGCCGATGATACAACACTGCAACTTTCTTCAAAAAGCTTACACGACTTATATGATTTGGCAAATTTTGAGCTCTCTAAAATAGAAGATTGGTTTAAAGCAAACAAACTGACTTTGAATGCGTCTAAAACCAAAAATATTTTCTTCAAAAAGAAAAAAGAAGATGTAAATATCACCTCTCTTAAACTTCTAATAGATAATAAAGATATAGAAAGAGTAGGAACTGGATGCAAAAATGAATCTTTTAAGTTTGTAGGTGTTCATTTCGACGAAAATCTTAACTGGAACCATCATCTTAAGTCGGTTAAAAACAAAGCATCCAGTGCAGTTTTTGCTTTGACAAGTGTAAAAAATATTCTTCCTAGTAATATTAAACTAACCATTAAAAACTTTTTATTTCGATCATTTATAGAATATGGAATCTCACCCTGGGGAAGAAACAAATGTTCAGAAATGAAACAAATTCACATTTTACAGAAACGAGCAATAAGATTAATTGATAAATCAAAAGCCACGTCCCATAATGATCCTCTTTTCCTTAAGTCTAAGATTCTAAACTTCTTCCTGCATCTTTTGAAAACATTTTGAAAGATCTCTTAACTATCAACTTGACATTCTCAAAATTTGCTCATTACAGTATTTACCATCAAGCTCTCGTCTTAAGATGCCTCTTGACTTAAAAAGAAGCAACTCTCTAAGTATATTTAAAAATAGACTACTAAGTTCTCTTTTTGAAAATTACATTACAATGTGTTGTTATAACCGAATTGCTATTCTTGTAAAACTAATTAGATATATTTTAATATGCTTTGATATTTGTTGTGTACATGTCTGAAAATTACTTTAAACTCTAGTTATTCGAATTTATGTATAAACTATTTTGCATAAGATAAAATCGCACCCTGATCTTTAATAGTTCTCCTTAAATCTATTTAATTGAAATGTTTTGTTATCATTAACAAAATTAGGTGGAAAAAATAATCAAAACAGCCAAGAGCTATTTTCCACCTTATTGCTTTATACTTGTACTGTTAATATAATCATCAATTTGTAATTGTTAACTCGTTTTGTATACAGATACATGTATTTTAGCAATAAACTTTATCTTATTTTATCTTATGAATATATATATCATAAATTACCGGAGGTTAAATTTCTTAAAAACTGACATTATGTATACTTTACATAAAACCGTGATTGAAAAAAATCAATTTTCAGATAAAAATCAAAGATATATCCTACCTTTTGTTCAAACAAATGTCATGACCGTCATAAATCGGACAACTTTAAATCTGCATGATATTTAAAAAATTTTATTTTAATTTAAATTTTTTAAATTATTGGGTACAATACAGACAGATTCTACAAAAATTCTATTTCAATAATTCTTGTCATCTATTTTTCCTTTTTCATTCTCCATTTTCTTTTTTTGTTGACTCTCCCTTCTGGCAATTTGAAAAATCTGCGAAATATGAATTACAAAATATTTTATGTTTACACACAACACACAGAGTAACGACAACGGTTGTTGTAAAATCGCGGTGAAATTTTGTTAAATTCAGGTTTACAATTTACAATTTGTTTAGTTTTGAATTTATTGTGGTGGGGGGGGGGGCCGGGGGGGCTACCAAGAAGAATTTATATTTTATACTTTATATTTTGTGCATTTCAAGATTTATTTTGTGCATGAAATGAATGTTTTGTGCATTTTATACATTGCATTTTAATTGGAAAATGCATATTTTGTGCAAGAGAGTTCAGATGATCAACCAATAATATAAATATCTTTTTCTGAACTTTTTTCATTGCATTTCTACTTTTTGTGTCTTCTACAGAATATCTTGTTGGAAATATTTGATCTGTATTTGACAAAAAACTGAGTTCCCTTCATGAAAAGTAATTTTCCAAACGACACTTATTTGGAAAACGAGTTTTTTCAACAAACTCTGATTTTCTAATCCCTATATCTTGCAACCCGATGTCATAGATCTTTAATATTTCAAACTATAAATTGTGTTGGTTCAAATCATGGATGTTCAAATAGTATAAGTTTGAAATATCAAAGGCTTATAACTACGCCGCACATAAACGGTGTAAAGAAATTTAGTCTTTGCCACAAACTATGATTTTCTAATCCCAATATCTTTGAAACCCAATGTCGTAAACCTTTGATATTTCAAACTTATATTTTTTATCTAACAAAAGTCATAGTTTGAAATGTCAAAGGTTTACGACGCGTACGTGTTGGAATCCAAAGATATAGGGATTAGAAAATCAGAGTTTGTGGCAAAGACTCAATTCCTTTGAATATCCGAGCTGGGCCAATCTTTGGAGTCCTATAGTTTGGACCGTACCGCAAATCTACAATTACTGAAGTGGCAGAAGAGTGTGTTACACCGTCAGGCTGCAAAGATTTGAGTATCCATCTTACCTTTAAACAGCCAAGGTGCTCCACGTATTGCAGATGCTATAACTATAAAGTGTTTTGAAGACGTGAAGTGAATCCATAATTTATCAAAACCACAAATGTTCTCTTGTAATCAGAGCACCTTAATAATTTTTTATCTAATTTTTAGTAGCAATGGTGAGATATTTTGAAAGCTTTGTCTGACTGATTAAAAATTAAATATCAGTTTTTTTAATCTAGGAAACACAGATTTTTTAATGAGCAGATAATCAAGTCTTTGCTCAAAACTTTCATATTGTCCGATAAGATGATGTAATGTATATTTAAAACCATAGATACTCTAGAATAGATCACATAATGCTAATTCAACTTTCAACTAGTCTGTCTGTATATTTGTAAACAATTCCCAAGAAACATATTTATGTGCCGATGGCGAAGTTGTCGGGTAAATAATTCTGGACTTTAAATATTCGCCATCGGTTTGTTGCAGACTAAATGTTTGCAAGGAACCCCCATACATTTGTACAGAGCATAAAGATACTTGCCGCAACTCTTTAAATCCTATGTACTGCACGTCAGTAGCTAGTACCATAGCTCTAAATTGCATCTTAAAATTGAGCTGAAACCCTACGGTATGGTGAAGACGACATGACTTACTTTTAGCAGACGTTTTTTTTCAGATGGGTTGGAAAATGGCTTTTAATAATGTTTATTTTAACCTTCTTTTATTTTCTCGCATCTAATCTCTTTGTCGTCTCTGTCAAAAGTCAGATAAATTTCTACTTAAAAAATATCACTAACATATTTCAAAGTAAATGGAAAAGTTAAAACATTTGAATCAGAATTTTGATAAAAATTGTGAAAAATTAGAACTTAAATTAGGATATTAAAAGAATCAGAGGTTTTAGTATTTTCTTAAAATTAATATTTACTTTCTTCATTCACCGTTTATGTGCCGATGGCGAAGTTGGCGGGTAAATAATTCTGGACTTTTTTCTCTCATTTAATCTCTGTGTCGTCTCTGTCAAGAGTCAGATAAAGGAATTGAGTCTTTGCCACAAGCTCAAATTTTCTAATTCCTATATCTTCGCAACCTGATCTTGTAAACCTTTGATATTTCAAACTCTGATTATTTGATCTAACAGAATTTATAGTTTGAAATATCTAAGGTCCACGACATTGGGTTTCAGAGATATTAAGATTAGAAAATAAGAGCTTGTGTTAGTTTCTTTATTCTTAAAAAATATCACTAACATATTTCAAAGTAAATGGAAAAGTTTAAACATTTGAATCAGAATTTTGATGAAAATTATGAAAAATTAGAAGTTTAATTAGGAAATTAAAAGAATCACGGTTTTAATATTTTCCTAAATTAATATTTACTTTTTCATTCACCATGAATCCTCCAGGGAGAAAATAATAACGTTTATTGAATAAACAAGATACATTTCTTCTCTGGTGGGCGAACCTTACTCTCCTCAGTTGGTGAGCAAAAGAACATCACAACTGATATCCATGTCCATATACGCTACAAAGGTTCTATGGCTACTACGACAACAACAACAACATACACAAGATGCAGTTAACTAAAGTTTGAAGAAAAAAAGCAAGAAAATGTAAAGATTTCAACATTAGTGTAGCATATTGGTACTGGTTACTTTTGGTTAAATAAACTTTATATCAGTTTCGAGTCACCAGGAAACAGTTTCATGTCTTTTCTATTCTAAGTAACATCAGATTACAATAATTTTGATACCGGTCTATAGTTTTAATGAACATAGATTCTATTATGTTTTTAGTACTTCAGTTTACAGAAATGGGCACTAAAATACAGCAAAGTTGCATTAAGTAATAAATATTTATTAATAAATATTTTTTTTCTTTTTAACCAATATAATTATAGAATATGCATAGAATAGAATGAATATTTTACCATGTGGATTGTACAATATACATATGTTAAGTAGTAAACTAAATTCAACAATTAGACTTAGAATAAAAAATAAATAAAACGGATACGCATTTGTAATAAAGTAGCAAAGAATAATGGAACAAATCCTTTAAGGGACTGTAAGCGTAAATTTGTGTGAACCCTTCATGCTAAGATAGCAATGATTGATTTACAACGGTACCCTTGAACTTTAATCTGACGCAAAAAGTGTTTATTTCTGTGAATTTCTCATTTGCTTCTTACAGAAAAACCAGAAATAAAAATAAACAGTTTAAAGAAACAAAAACCAGCATATCTATTTTCTAATTCAAACTTAATCAGATAGCTTTGAAAGGTACTGTTGTAAATCGGACATTGCCATCTTTTTATTGAGACTTTTAAATTACGCCTACAGCCTTTTAATGAGTAGATAGTACAAAAGATATTGTCTGATCAAGGAATTGAGTCTTTGGAACAAAATCAAATATTTAAACCACAAAATCTTTAGAACTCGATTTTGCAAAACTTTGATATTTCAAACTTAGATTAATTGATTTAACAGAGTTCATAGTTTGAAATATCTAAGGTATGCAACATTTGGTTCCAAAGATATAGTGATTAGAAAATAAGAGTTTGTGGCAAAGACTCAATTCCTTTGTTCTCTCCATTCTTCTATTTTTTTTTTACTATTTCTGACCCCTTCAATGGGGAAAACTAACAGTTTATAACAGTGCTATGCAGGGTGGAGTACTTGTAACATTTCTATAAAATATTTTTTAAAACTGCTATCTCATTGCTTTGTATTTCACCAAAGTGAAACCTGCTTGTGCAATGTGCATTATTGTTGCTTGGGTTCTTTAACATCACTCACACTTTTGTAATGACCTTGGGTCGAGAAATTGTTCCTCCAGGCAAAGCTGGGTTCCCCAGATAGTCACTTAATAAATATTGAGCACTTGAAAGATTTCAGAATTACGGAATCCATTATTTTTGACGTTCATTTGATATTCTTGAAAACTTCAGAATTTCGGGGGAAGTTTGTATATGAGTAAATGATAATATTATAACTCGTCTTCTTCTCCTTGAAGTCGTCTTCGTGCTCTTCTGTTCCAGGGAAACATTCTGGAATATTATATATATATATATATATATATATATTTATATATGTTTAAAAAATTGTAACTACTGAGGATCGTCATGATAGACGTGAAACGTTATGTTTAGTATAATTAATTTTTTAATAAAAAATGTGAAGTTAAAAACTGAAATATATATGTATTTATATATATTCATAGATTGATTTATTTCATGGTTGGATTTCAGAGAACATAAAATGACAGGGTTACCCAGTAAAGGTTGAGACTTAATGAAAATTGAAACTCAAATGTGAGGATCCGAAGGTTTAATTTGAGGTTTGGGGTTTGTATATTTGCTAACGTATAAACTGACTAAATTCTGTGTAGTCATCTCTAAATTCTCATCCTTTGTGTGTAACCCTGTATAGATATAAATGTAAAAAAAGAATGATCTCTTTACCTGGAAACAAGTCTAACTAGAAGTTTGCTTGTATTATTGAGTAAACCTCTAAATAGATTATGATTAGGAAACAAAATAAACATTTTCTCCGGAATTATGTATTTTACCAACATTTGACCAACTTTACTGACCATGATCCCCTCAACAGAGGAAAGTTCAGTTACTTTACATCCCTTGAGAGAATTAAGTAAATAAGCTCCCGCTCTGAGAAGTTTTTTTTTAAAAAGGCGCGTTTTCATCTCAAAAGACAATAAAATTATGTGCACCTATATTATCGGAAAATATAAATTTTTACTGAAAGGGACTATAAAGGAAAAATGAAAAGGGGTATAGACTGAAACCTGAGAATCTCAGGAGTTGGACGATATATATACGACATCTATCTTATGTTCCTGTCTCCAGAAATTGATATGAAACTATGTCAAATTTATACGAAAATCTATATATATGAAATTTTGTATAAAAGTAGTAGGTTTAAACAGATCATATTCAGCAAATAGGCAACTAATCTGAAAACGATAATATCCAATAGAAACCTGAGAATCTCAGGTTTGCTCCCATTATAATTTTTTAATTTTATTTTGCATTTTTAATAGATATAGTTGATATTATTATTTATAAGTCCTTATTACGTCACAAGAACGCCCACCAATGAGAGTGCAGTAAACTGGTCATGTGATACCGACGGAAATCACGTGACCAGTATACTGCACTGGCTTTGGCTGAAGTTCTGGTGACGTATAATACGGAGTATACAGACTATATGTAATAATATTATCAATTATAACTATTAAAAATGCAAAATAAAAATTAAATAATTATAACAGGAGCAAACCTGAAATTCTCAGGTTTCTGTGGGATATCGTCATTTTCAGATTAGTTGCGTATTTGTTGAATATGATCTGTTTTATACTACTACAACTTTCATACAAAATTGCATATATATATGAACTTTTGTATAAATTTGTCGCAGTATTATATCAATTTCTTCGAGACAAAAACATCAGATATATGTCTTATATGTATCGTTCAACGCCTGAGATTCGATCCGGTTTCATCCTACACCCCCTTTCATTTTTCCTTTACAGTCCCTTTAACCACGGGTTTCCTAGACCAATTTTGTCTAAGAAAACAAGCACTCTGGATGTCTTGTGGGAAAAATTGGTGTTGGGAACCCTTGCTAAAGTAAAATTGTCTTAACCTCACTGTAAAGTACTTGTAATTAATTAAAACTTGTTGGTAATATTAGAATACTTTGATGTCTTTTTTTCCTAGACAACTGTTAAGATGAAAGAGTATAAAGTATAATTTTGAATTTTTCTTAAGTTGGAAAGAATCTTACTTGATGAAAAGTTTGAATAAGTGTGTATTTTGTTTTATTTATAATGTTGTATAATGTTGAGAAGAAGAAAGTTTTCCGTCCTATTCAATTCATGAGCTGCCAGAGAATCTTTTCCAGGATTCTTACAGAGTCAAGAGAAGATTCTAGAGAAGATTTAAGAGAATCATACCACAAACTATTCTGGGTTATTTATTATTTATATGTTTATCACTCGTGTTTATTTATCTAATAATTAATTCATAGGAGTACATTAGTTGAATATCAATCAGTGTAAGTGCTCCTTCATGGAAAACATTTTTTATTTCATTGATATGAGTCCCTTCCTTTATTTTTCATGATAAATTACCCCTATCCCCGTGTTCTCTTTTTTTCTTGTTTTCTTGTTTTAATTCTGTTCTTAATTTTTCCTTTTCTTCTTTTCTTTTTTTCATTTTTTTCTTTTTCCCTTTTCTACTTTCCTTTTCTTTTAAACCTTATTCATTGTTTTTTTCCCTCTATTTTCTCCTTTTTTGTAGACTTTTTATCTTAACTTCTGCCCCTCTTTGACTTAAATTATTCGCTCTTCAAAATTAGTTTTCTTTTCAAACAGATTTTATAAATAGATATTAATTTATCTTTTATAATATTGATTTTATCTTTTATAAATAGATATTGATTTTATCTTTTATAAATAGATAGTGATTTTATCTTTTATGAATATATATTGATTTTATCTTTTATAAATAGATATTGATTTTATCTTTTATAAACAGATAGTGATTATATTTTTTTTAAGAGATATTGATTTTATCTATTATAAATATATAGTGATTTTATCTCTTATAAATAGATAGAGATTTTATCTTTTAAAGTTAGATTTTAGTTTAACACAAAATTCCTTCAAGGTTTTCTTCATGCGCTCTTTTCTATCTACAATTTTAACTTAAACTGTTGCTCTAAAAGTAGTATTTTTTAGCTTTCTCAAATTGTTGTAATTGGCGCATTTTTAAAATGATAAATGTCAACATTGTTTTCCAGGCAAAAATTGACAGTCCATAAATCTTTCCTGGAGTTATGTGAGTTACCACAAATTTTGGCCCGATCGGTTTAGTCGTTTTGACGTTTATTGGATACAAACACCCTGACAGACAAGCAAAGTATGTATTTAGATTATGTGGGAAAAAAAGAAATAGCTGATGTCTATGCAGCAAACTGTAAATTCACGAGAGAAGTCTAAATGCGATTTATACTTTTTTCATACTTGGCGGCAAGACCTATGTACAACAAAACAAAAATATTGAAAAAGGTTTCCGAACCGTACCTTAGTGAGGACAGAACACGCTTCCCTCCAGAGACAGGGGTTTCTAGTTCAACTTGATCAGCTGAGGGTGCGGGAGTATTGGGATCAGTAGGCTCCGTTTTAGCTACAGTGCTTGATGCTGTTGTTGTTGTTGTTGCTTTCTCTGTTGCAGGTTGAAGAATAGAAGATGATGTGCTGGCTATAATCTTTTCGTTTTCTCTGTATTCAGACCTGGCTAAAACTTTTTTATTTACATTACAGGAATTGTTCTCGAAAAATGAAATTAATAAAGAATATTACAAAAAAATAACTACAGACGAATTACCCGAAATGAATTTGACATTGATAATATTATTTTTTGTAAACACTCCTGTTAAAAGTTCTATAATTGGATTGCTTAACTTAATTAGGTGTTTATTTAAAAAGTTCAAAGTCTGTTAATAAGCTAATGAAGAGTATCAAAATTTCTGTTTTGATTTAAATTTCATTATTTCATTAATTTACAACTCAGTTTTCTAAAAATTATAAAAGTTTAATGAAAAATCTCTCAATCTAAATCATGATGTGCAATGTCTAAAAGAAAATTATGATAAAAAATGTTATGACCATGCACTTGTTGACCTTTCTTTCCATCGTTTTTGTTTCTCTCTGAGATTCTTTCTTCCTCTTGTGATCTCCTAAACATATAATTATTTTATTGTAACAAAAAACTATTTAATACAAATCTTACTTAAGGCATGCCCACTCGTAAAGCCATATTTAAAGAAAATAATGTTTCCCTCACCAAAAATAGGGTATGTATTTTTTTTAATCTAACAACTGAATAATTCTTTTTCATATCAACTTGTTTCTCAACTTTTTACTCAGAAGAAAGTCTAAAAGTTGTTTGCAAAAAATATACTTGATACCAAGCTAGTGGTAAGTTGGTAAAAAGTTAAATTAAGGATCAAACTTTCTGTGAAACAAATTTTTTATCATATTTTTATTTTTGTTTTATTTTTAAAGAGCGTGATACGGCTAGCTAAATTTATTTATTGGCTTCTTGTTCATAAAATGTCCACGTTCTTATTGTTGTACTTCTGTTTTCATAAGCCCAATAAAACATATTTTAAAGCTTCTTGGTTAGTCAACTATTTAAACTATGTCAAATATTTGAAAATCTCAGTTAACTTCAGCTATAACCATTAACCAATATTGTTTAAAAAACAAAAATAATCATTTAAATATAACTGAACACCCTTATATTTTTTTTCTGTGCTTTCTGAAATCCAAGGTGTACATATGTCCTTAGCCTATACCTCTATGAAGAAAAACCTAAAAAGAGAGGTTTCAGCATGCAATCCCGGCCCAAAGGTTACCAAATTTTGTATGGGACCCAACATGACCTCAGGGTAGGTTTGTGGATGCTCACATGTTATTGTTTTATACTGTACAAAGAGAAAATGCTCACAGATAGAGCCACAATTAAAAGTTGAAATAGAAGTTGGGCACAAAGCGCCCTAAAATTTGTATGAATATTAGTTTAATATATTCTTTACTCATTTGGATTAGTTGTCTCCAAATGCTAACTTGTGGTTAACTTGGACCTTGTCCTGAAAATATATGCAGACCGTGTTCTACCAGAAACAGAGGGTTAGTCCCACTTAGCAAAAGACATTAAAACTTTTACCATAAAATGAGGGAATAACCCAATTTACACACTGTTATCCAGAATACAAAACTATGGAATAATTGAATTTTCAGTTTAAATTCTAATTTGAAAAATCAGAAACACTGAAATATTATAAATCATATTTATTACGAATTAAACAAGGAATGATTTAAAATTCAAATCTGTTTTGATATTGAGAAAAAATTCAAATCTAAAAAATACCAAGTGAATCAAAACTTCTAAGTTTAAAAAGACTTTAGAGTGTTCAGCCTTCATGAATAATATACTTAGCTTTAGAGTTACTACTAAAATTTAAACTTAATCGGCGATATACAAATTGTGAAACAATTTTATAAATCGGATAAAATAAAGCGTTTTCTCATTTTCTTATGTACCACTGACATTTCAATTTCCCATGGGAGATACAGGAGAGGGTATCCAAGCAACCAAGCAGTGTAAAAAATTGTGTGTTTTCCAAATTGATAAACTTTTAATATATAAATACCAGGCAGGCTATAACAATGACTCTTTGGAGTTATAAAAAAAAACTTTCACATCGGAAAATGAATAGTTTCTAACTGTTTAAACACAAAATTAAAGTATTCATCAACACATTAAGCAGATAATCTTGTTGTATTTTTTGATCAAAGCATCTTTTATGATATTTTCTTAAAATTACGCAAAACTGATTGGAGCAGAGTGTGCCCAGGCTGTATCGAAAAAAACACATTTGCATTTTGTACTATCAATCAAAACTTGTTAAAAGAGTTATAAAAAGTTATAAAAGAGTTATAAAAAAGAGTTATGCTCTTTATAATAAGCCTTATGAAAAAAATAACAAAATAAATGTGAAATATCAATTTGCATCAGTAAAACTAAGTTACAAAATGAGGACAAACTAATTCTTTTCAGAAACTGCGGTGTAGTATATGTTCTAGATTTCAGATGGAAAAGTGGATTAGGATTGGTAAATAAATAATGAAAACACTTTGATGTTTTTTCACTATATATTTCAATCTGACTAATCCAATTATAAATACTGTATTTATTTTCCTCAATTCTTTCTGTTTTCTCTCATCTTGCTACTGAGTGAAATATATTTTGCTATTCACCAACACAAAGTGATATAAAAAGTTTTCAGATTAACTTTTGCCAAACTTTAAAAATATTTTTTAAGTGTTTGTTCAAAAATAGAAAGATTTAATGCATAAAATAGGGAAAAAGTAAAACATTTCCATAAATGGATGTAAATTTTCTTAAAATATCATTACTGCCCCCCCCCCCCTCCCCTCCCTCCTCGAATTTCATGAATGAAAGGAATAACTTTTTAGAGTTGTATTCGCCTAACTGGGGAAAATAAATGATAAATGGATAAGTTAAGGAAACAAAAGGTGAAATAGCAGCAACAAGGAAGAGAAAACTTGAGTCTTGAAGTCAAAATTTTTATTTATATTTTCCCGTACAAAATCAAAAATAATTGCTTGAATATATATACCCCCTTTTTTATACGAATTTTGATCCAACAAATTTTAAAATTTAAAATTCTATGAGGATTACGGATATTTTTCTAAGAGTTCAGATATTCAAACTCTGCAAGCTCTGCATCACTTTGTGGAATATTTATTTTTTGAATCAGAAAAATAAAAGTATTATATCATTTTTCTACACTTTCCAACCCGGGCTAACAACCTTGTCTTCCTTTATGACATGTATGTACAGTGTACAGTTTACAATGTAAGTGTATGTACACTTTTAAGGCTGCCTACTGCCTGTGGCAACATATCCCAGGTATCAGGTTTTTTATCATGAAGGTTATTTCAAGGAAAAAATAAATTTTCAAAAAAAACATTAAGAGATAAAATAAATTTAGTGTTAAAAGATTCCTGAACTGAATTTAATTTTGGCCCTTCTTCTTAATACAAATTACAACATAGAAAAAAGAGATAAATCTTATATTTTTTTGATCAGAATGGTGAAATTCTTTTTTATTTGAAAAAGGCTCCTTTCATTTTTGTTCAACGTTTTTTTTTAAATATATACCTTGAATATTTGGGTTGTGCTGGTTTTGCCTGAGGAGTTAGAATCACCCCTGAAAACCAATGTTTACAAAAATAATGCATTTGTCAAATATGGTTTACCTCATTGATTTAAAAATTTAATGAAAAATGGGTTGAAAAAAATACTTAAATTTTTTTCAGAGATAAATGAATGCATTGAGAACTTCTCTGGTCCAATTAATTCGATTGTGCAGTAAACATTTATGTAAGTGTTTAATTAAAGTTGTGTTTCCTTGCAGAATTGTAAAAATCATGTAAACAAAGGATTTCCTGGTTTAACTTCTAAGTTGGTGTTTTTTACTTTACTAGGATCATATGGGTAACATTTACCCTTCTCACAGAATACTGCTGCCTTCACCAATGGGAAATATCTTAAACATTTTTATAGGTTTAGAAACTAACTTGAATTTCTTATAAATTGGAGCATTCTGACCGGTGCTAGCAGCCAGCAGTTGCAATATGGGTCATCTGAGCACAGATTTAACATGCTGTGTGTCGAATCATGGGTATCTAGACATGAGGAATTTATTTCTGAGGTCAATTCCAAATTCAATTTGAATGCAGCCATGTTAATACCTTTTAATTTCCCTTTAATCCGTCTAAATAGTGCATATATTTACTATCCTGTTGAACTGTCAAAATATTGAAGATGGCATAAAAGACTATTTGGAAATTATCATGTTTAGTTGGGTATACTATTTTATATTTTATATATATATTATAATTAGAGCTGGAAACTCTTGTATAGTGGATATTGAGATCAATGTTTGATCTCGATATTTTGTTGAAATGAAGATTGATTTAATCTTTATTCAATATCCTGCAGCAACTAGTAATCATACTGTGAACCCAACCAAGGGTTCTCCAATGTGTATATAGTATCAAATAGTTCATTGCTCCCAGTCAGAGAAATAAAGCCTAACAATGCAATCCAAGAATAAAGTCAAACAATCTAGACCCAGTCCAAGAAGACATTGAATGTATGTTTTCAGCCTTTATAGTATATAACAGGCTAGGCTGGCAATGGTATTGCACTCCTTTCTTATCTGGGAGAAATCAAGTTGGTACCGTTTAAAGGGCAGAGCTAGGGGAAGATCAATGCTGGAGAGAGGAGTAAAGCGGCATTTATCTAGCCGGTAAAGAAAGCAGGATAGTCGGCCATCTTATACCCCAATCTTCCAAGACCTAGTCTGTTCTCACAAAGTTTCTATAGAAGACTCAAATGGAAATATATTCGCCCTAGGCAAATGTTGTATGTATTTAGATCAACTTTAGTTGGTCTGCAACACTAATCGTTTGTATCGTTATAATGTAAATATATTGTGTGTGCAATGATGCTTCATTATACCACTCAATCTTGGCTTTTTACTACCGAGTTCTTTTTAATTCTATAGTACCCAGTCAGAGGTTGAATCTGATGAGAGGAGGAATACTGAAGTAAAGGTATTTACTGTTGATTCTCAAATTAAAAGTGCCCATTTTAGGTCACAGTGGATATCAAGCTCAAACAATAATGACTATGAGTATCCAACTCAGAAATTCCCAGCTCTGAATAATCTTTTATAGAATTACTCAACAATGAGAATTCCAATGAAAACTCCAGAACTGTAATACCAAGAAAATCTATAATAGCCTAGTCAGCTCACTAACATTTAACAATCCAATTCTTATCTTCCAAACGTATGGTAAACTTCATATTTTCTAACAACTTTATCTAAAATGGAGACCAACTATAGCCAAGAACAGATTACATAGATTATAGGTCAAGCCATGGTTAGTCGTCCTCTAAAGGAAGCTACCGGCTAGGAGACAGAGAGGAGAGTGCACCAGTATTAAATAGAAAAATTTTAGGACTTATTTGATACTACTGAGACGCTTTTACGGTGTATAATTTCTAAGCAAGAGCTTAAATTTGATTGTAAAATTTCACCAAAAGAAAGTATTTAATAACCTGGACCTAAAATGTAACAACAATTGGTTGTTTTGGAACATATTTCTCAATAGAAGTACACACTCTTAATTAGAAATTATACACCGTATAAACTTCTCACTGATATAAAATGAATCCTAAATGTTTTATGTATAATACTGCACTCTCGGTTCAAATGCGTTACCTAGCCAGTGGCTCCCTTTAAAAGGACTGTCGACGCAATTTCAGGTAACCCTGTACATTCAAGAGTTACATTTCAGAGTCACAATGATAACTTTAATACTTTGTGAGGAGATATCCTTGTTAATATATGTGAAAATTAATATTTTTCTGGAGTGGTTTCTCTAAAAAAAGTAACTTTCCGCAGCGAAGACAGTTTAGTATATATAGTCTATATAACAGTGTCAAAAAACAATAACCAACACATGAAGTATAGGAAGAAGAAACAGGATGTATCCGATTTGAATTTTGAATCGAATTGCACTTAAAGAAATTGAGTTTTAGCCACAAACTCTGATCTTCTAATCCCTATTTCTTAGATCTAGCTTTTTGAAACTGTGTTTATTCTGTTAGATCAAATAATCTATGCTTGAAATATCGCAGGTTAATACCATCAGGTTTCAAAGTTATGGGGATTAGAAATTTGAAAGTGTGGCAAAGAATCAATTTCTTTGTATCCTTGCACCTCCTTTTATATTTAGGAGCTAGTCCATTGATAGAGTTGGCCTTAAAGAGACTGTAAAGGAAAAATGAAAGGTGGTATAGGCTGAAAGCTAATCACTTTAGCTCTTGATCACGACCCATGAAAGTCATATCTGATGTTCAGGTCTCGAGAAATTGATATAAAACTGTGTCAAATATATACGAAAATTAATATATATACAATTTTGTATAAAAGTAGTAGGTTTAAACAGATCATATTCAGCAAATAAACAACCAATCTGAAAACGATGATATCCCAGAGAAAGCTAATTGTAAATTAGGTTTACTTTTATATTTGTTATTTCTATTTTCAATAGATTTCATTCATAATATTATTTTTACGTCCGTATTACTTGACCAGAAATTCCACCAATGGCAGTGCAGTAAAGTAGTCATGTGATACAGGCGGAGACACATGACCAGTTTACTTCTCTGCCATTGGTGATAGTTCTGGTCACGTGATTTAAGTTTCAGATTTTCAAAATTTTACATATATGAATTTTCGTATAATTTTAACACAGTTTTAAATCAGTTTCTCGAGACAGAAACATCAGATAAAACTTTCATGGGTCGCGATCAAGAGCTAAAGTGATTAGCTTTCAGCCTATACCCCCTTTCATTTTCCCTTTACTGTCCCTTTAAACAAATATGTACGATTTAAATATTTTGTGTTTTAAAACCAAATCAAGCAACCCTTCACTGAAACTCGTTGGACTGTAATTTGACAGATGACCTCTTTCTTCAGTAGAATTTAACAAATTAAACTTTTTCAAGACAGAAAGATGAAATTTTTATTCTTTGCTCTTAATTCTTTCAAAGTTTAAATTCAGTTTGTAAGACAAGAATAAATTCCAATTTATAACTATGCAATGAGAAAAATCATTATAAATTGAACAAAAACACACTTTCATGCTTAACAATCTACTATTAAAAATCTTGTAAAATAAAAAGATTCTCAATAACTTTTTTTAAAATTTGTCTTTCAACCGATATTGGAGAATTGAGAATAGTTTAAAACGTAATTTCTGATCAAGTATGAAATAAATATCTATGTTTATAGTTATAAAAACAGATTATTTTCAATTGTGGTTTCTCTACTACTACATTGAGGAATTTTCAGAAATAAACACTTTTAAACCTAGAAAAACGAAAATATATCCCACATTATTGATCAGATAAAGGTTTTAAGAGGACCGATGTGAATCAGGTATTGCCATTTTTGCATGGAGGATACTGGATAATTTCATTCAATTCAGTCCCTTTAAGAAATAGTTTATAAGCAGGTGATTTGGTTTACAGAGATGAAAACTACTTTTCCATTTTTAGTTGCCATTGGTTCCTTTGGATCAACATATCCTGGAGTTCCCGGAGAGCCAGGAGAACCAGGAGAACCAGGAGATATAGAGGACGGAGAAGGAGCAGGAGAAGATGAAGCTGGAGAAGAAGTTGGTGAAGGAACAGATGAAGATGGTATGGCTGATGTGGGTGTAGATGATGGGGTTGCTGAACTGGTTGATTCTGATAGACCTGCTAATATTTAAGGTTTATATTTTTACTGTATACTCATAGATATTACATTAGTATTTTAAAAACGAATAGAAAATATTAGACTGAGACTGATGAGGGAAGGAAGGCCAGCCACAACAATTTCTCGTCCGAGCCACCTCAGAATCTTCGTCCTTCGATTGTTTTGTGTTTTAAAGTTTCCAATTCTCAAAGATAAAACTATTTTTTGTAAATCTGGCCATGTTAGGACATTAAATATGGATGGACTAAAGTAATGCAATGATTACATCATGAAAATACGCGTAAAACATTTTTGAAAACTTGAAAATTTTAATTCAATTGGAACTTTTTTTTCGAGTTTCAAAAATTCGATATTTCAGTTATGCCCTAGCATGGCCCGATTCTTTAAAAATAGTTTTATCTGGGAGGATTAGACGCTTTAAAAAAAATATTGAAAGGACGAGAATTTTGAGGTGGCTCGGTCGAGAAAATGAGGAGAATGTGGCTCGGACGAGAAATAGCTGTGGTTGGCCTTCCTCCCCTCGACTAAAAAGTTTCTTTAAGTACGCTAACAATGCTTATAAATGATTAAACTAAAATACAATTAATTGTAACTGAAGATGGATATGAGAAACTCATTACTTAATTTAAAAATTTTAAAAAAAGATTTTTTTCATATTTTCCTTATTCTTATTGTTTTCCATTAATCAGAATTTTTGAAAGAAAAATTTTGGAAAATTTCTTGAATAGATTTTATTGTTCATGCTTCGCGTTAACGTTATATACAGTATTGAGAGGAACATGGTTATGTCTTTTAAACAATGATAATTAAAAAAAGCATGAATGAAGTTTTAACCCACACAATCCTTCTCATTTAAGATTTATCATTATCATAAAATTAGCGGCGAAGAATATTAGTTTTTTACAAATAGTCTTTTAATATTTATCCAAGCTTTAATACCATGAAAGACAAACATAATACCAAGGATGTAATACAAGGAAAGTTATTTCAGAGGTGTTCGCATCTTTTGTACTGCAGTGTACTGTCTCTGGGCGGTAATGTAAACACAAGACGGATCTCGAAGCCTGACATGGGATCCATCTTTCACATAAAAAATCAATATTCTGGTCCTAGGAAATTATCGTGTGAATTATTAAAATTATCAAAATTTAATGCTTTTAACCTCCCCGGATACTAAACGAACACTGCATGCATCTATTCTTGTTTACAAATTCCGCCCAGAAAGAACTGGTTTCAATATGTACACGCAACTGCAATTAACTTTCCTTGCATTAAATCCTTGCATAATACTCACATGAATCTTTAATTATCTTTTTTAAAAAGGATCAATTATGATGATATTAACTTCAATTAAACCTTAGTTGATTGTTTACTACTTACTACTTAAGCCAAATACATTTAAAAACTTTCGTTTTTGAATCGTTTTCGTTCGTTTATGGTTCGTTTCTGGCATATGTTTTTTGTCAGAAAGAAAGTAAGCTTGTTAAAGATATATACCTGGTTGACCAGCTTCAGGGTCTAGGTAGGACTCCAGGTACTCTATACCCTATACAATATACATATTACCAGTTGGTTTTGTTGAAACTGATAAACCATTAAAACCTTTGAAAGTTAAAATGGAAAAATTTCTTAGTCGATTTTCAAATAAATATATCCCTATATGCTACACGAAGCTCGGTGTGAAATACTAAAAAAAGTTTACGAAACGATTATCCCATATAGAAATGATCCAGAATAATTGTTCCGTAAACTTTTTTTGCAGGTTACACATGCATTCACTAGTTCTGTCCAGTTTTGAGTGACTACACAGTGAAGTGTCGACATTGCATGTTTCATGCACCAAAGGTAGCCTGGCAAGAATAAGATCTTGGTGCATGGAGAAGAAGTAGAATTGGTTTTCCTTATCACATAATAACAATGTGTAAACCATTAACCTCTATATCTTACTCCATTGTAAGGTCGTCTTTGACCAAGATTTTCTCCGGTGGCCAAACCCAACATTTTCTTGTAAAAAACCTCCTAGTGTAGTGATCACGTTTCAAAAATAGTAAAGACTTAGTGATTTGCAGTGAACAAATCTTTGTAACCAAACTGTCATTTTATTTTTAGAGGTTTAAATGTTTTATTCCTGATCATAAGAAACCCCCACTTAATCTACTTGCGCTCAATAGTAAAATCCATTATTATTCATAACCAAATATGTCAAAGATTTATAGAAATATTTCATCATTTTTAATTAAATTATTTTAGGGTTGGAAATATATTAATATTATTGTCAACTACGTCAGTAGAGAGGGTGGGGAAATCGAATTTGATAAACTTAAAGACGTCCCGGTATGATAACCTAGGTAACGACCTCCCCGGGGATATCTTCTTGATATTCTTATAGACGCCCAGGAATTCACCCCCTCGGGAAATCCCCCATTTGATCTTCTATAGATGCTTTTAGCTCTACACAATGATTTACAGATAAGCGTACTACTTCTACTGTTACGATGAATTTGTATTCTCTCTTGTGATTGGTTGTCATTTTTCCCTTATTAGGATTTGTTTTCTCGAAATTTTGGCCGAAAATGTATTGAGATTGATTAACAAACCAAATAGATAAAGGAAAGACTCTTATTTTGACAGATTGCAAAGCTCTGCAAAAAATATCATTGTTCTAAGAACATGAAACTAAAATGGGATTTAGTTAAGTTACAAGATGTTGTCTGAAGATATCTTTTTCATACAGCTGTCAGAAATTTTTTATTCGATTTGAAATATCGCAAATTCTATTATTATATATATATAAATTAAAGACTGTAGACCCCCATAAAGATCGAATATTTACAAGAGGATGTTTAATTTTTAATATATTCTTTTACTTCAATTTTAGTATATTCTTTTACTTTAATTTTTAGTATATTCTTTACTTTAATTCTTAGTATACTCTTTTACTTCAATTTTTAGTATATTCTTTTACTTCAATATTTAGTATATTCTTTTACTTCAATTTTTTTCAAAGTCTTTAAAAAAGGGGGTTCACCATGTTTTATGTAACTTTGCATAAATAGGAAAATCTACCAAAGAAAGTCTAAAAACACTACGCATTTCCAGTGTACAGCTGCGTTTACAGGGTTCACATATGCTTGAGCTATTACCTTACCTTGGAAACCATACCGATTCCATCTGCGATATCAACCATTATATTTCCAGTCGTATCAACATAGTCCTGATTAAAATAGTGGTCTGGAATTTTATATTATTCAATTTTATTTTGTTTTATTTTATTTTATTTTATTCTTTTTAATTTCTTATATTCTTTTTTCTTTTATTTTTTAAAATTTTATTTTGTGATGCTTTAAATGCAAGTTTTCTCGTAAAATCTTAACTATATATTTGAAGTTGTAATCTCTATTTGGGTGATTCTTAATTGAGTGGGTCGATTTTATCGGGAAAAATAGCTAATATAGTAATTTATGACTAAGTGCGAGTTAACATCGGTAGTAATAATGAGTACCCTGGACAACGCTGGGTTCCCAAGCTAGTATGCATATAAAGTTGTAATCTCTGTTTTGATGTCTGTCTGTTTGTTTGTCCGATCATAACTCAGGAACCCCTTGACAGATTTGCCTAAAATTTCGATTGTGGAATTCTTAACTTGATTTTGAGATTGAGTTGAGTGGGTCAACATGTATCAGGAAAAATAGCTTAAATCATAATTTACGACCAAGTGCGGGTAAACGGCGGGAGTTTTTGGGTTCCCAAGCTAGTCAGAAATAAAATTAGTTTAAAATTTAAAATTTACCTTAATTCCAGAGAGCATATTTACTCCGAACATATTTGATAAAACTAGTCCTGGAGGACCGGGTTCAACGGTAAGTGAGAATAAGTGGTTCTCTACTAAACTAATTAGGGACTCAGACAAGTATTATATGCATTTCATTAATTTCATTTTCATTTATGGAAAATAAAACAAAAAGTATTAGAATTAAAATAGGGGGTTCACTTTTTTCTGTCAAAAGTATTACAGTTTTTGTCAAACTTCAATATCTTTGTAACCTTATGGTGTAAACGTTGATATTTCAAACTTGGTATGTTTTATCCTACAAAATTAATGGTTTGAAACATCGAAGGTTTGCGACATTGGGTTGCAAAGATATGTCAATATTATAAAAACAGAGTTTGTGGCAAAGACTCAGTTCCTTTCATTTTTTTTGTAAGCTTTTATTAAACAAAGAAATACGAGTTTGCGACGAATTCAAAACAACTACATGAGTTTCGACAAATTTGAACCTTTTCTAGTTTGAAACATATCTCTCAATTTATTTTGGTTCTGTAGCAAAAGAGAAGAAAGATAAATAAAACTCCAATTCGAAAAATTTCAAAAAAATCGAACAACAATAACAAAAATGGTTTTAAAAGAGCTTTTATAATTTTTGAAATTCCGGTGAATTCCTGAAAATGCCAGACCAAGCCTCAGCTTGATTCCCATCTTTCTATCTCTTTTGGAATTAGTTCAGTTTTTATATCTGCAATAAAAAATTTAAAAGTTAGTATTTCACATAGGGTTTCCACGAAATGGCTAAATCTTTTGCGCAAATTTTTTTTTGCGAACTTTTGCGCTATTTTTGCGCATGAAACGCAATGAGTTTTGCGCGGTTTTGCGTTATTTTTTTGCGCAATTTGCGCAAAACCGGAAATATTTTTTGCGAAAGTTGCGCATGAAACGAAATTTTAGTTTTGCGCAATTTGCGCAAAACCGCAAGTTTTACGCAAAATGTAACTTTTTAGGCAAATTGTCAAAAATTGATATTCTAAGGCTAGAATTAAACAACTGAAGATTTATTCCATACATAAAAAAATATTAACATACGAGTATAATAACGATTATACTACACTCCATTAGTTACTTCCAGTTACAAAAAGTTTAAATAAGGGACCAAAATTAATAAAATAGAAATTAGAGAGTGTGAAACTTGGCAATATTTTAATCCTATTAAATTATTTCAAGTGACCCTTAAAAGCTTTGCCTAATCAAGTATGAATTATATTCTTAAATTTTTGTAATCAAATTTTACATCTCATATAAAATAATGCAAGAAAGTAACCAATGCCTGAAGAATCCACTTTTAGGAAATATGTATGTCCAAAACTAAAATTGTCGAGAAAATTGTGAGATTTGAACTCTTCTTAACTGTCATTGGTCAATTATGTAAAAGTGACCAATAGAAAGACATTCCAAAACAAGATTTTTCCAGAATTGAATTCTAAGAAACACACACCGTCACCAACCGTTTGATTTTTACGAAATTGCGGAATTGCGCAAAACTCTAGTTGCGGAATTGCGCAAAGCTTGAGTTTCGCAAAAGCGGCCAATAGGGCAATTTTGCGCGAAATGACTTTTGCGAATAATTGCGCAAATTATTGTTTTTTCGCGCAAAACTGATGCGCAAAGAAAGAAAAATTTTGCGATTCGTTCCGCAAAAATTGCGCAAAAGTTTTGCGAATGGAAACCCTAATTTCAAAGGTGTTTAGTTTAGATTTTACTAATCACCAAATTTTTTGATATTTTTTGTTTTTTGTTTTTAATGTCTACAAATTACAAATGAGTAGTCAGACCAAGGTTATGTATAAGGTTAGATAAACTCTGGATGCGAACCAATGTAAGTAAATGTCGTCTTTTATTGCAATGGACACTCTTAATCCTCATCTGACTTCACAATCCTGACAATCATCACATTTAATAAATATAGATTATGCTAGAAAGTTTGAAGCTAAAAAATGCAATTCTCATTCAAGTTTTTTATCTTTAATTTCGTTAATATTTATTGAGCCGCAAAATGTATTATTCTTTGAAATAAACAGTGACTTCATATGAGGATTTGGAGAATCCATTGCTATAAATGTCATCTTTACCTACATCGGAGCGCATCCAGAGTATCTAACATTAATATACAATCTTGATTCAGACACAATTCTGGATATTTTAACTATGGATTTCCAGCACAAAATTTCAAATCTCTAAAATAAATTCCAAGAAAATCCAAACAATTTAATCTCAAAACTAACAAATACATTTAAAAGTAGGATGTAAATTTTTTTCCAGAATTAATAGAACTTTCTAGAATGATTTATCTTAGAACTTGGAAAATGTACTCCATTAATTTTACTTTTCAAATTCTTTAATAAAAACTGAAAATTAAACCATTTCAAAGAAAAGTAAAATTTGCATAAAGACAAACAGCAGTTATAGTAAAGAATAAACTTCTAGTATTTATAAATTAATGAACTTAACTAAACTACAGTATATATGTAAACTAATGAATATATAACTAAACTACTAGTATCTGTAAACTAATGAATATATAACTAAACTACTAGTATCTATGAATTAATGAATAAAACTAAACTACTAGTACCTGTAAACTAATGATTATATAACTAAACTTCTAGTATCTATAAATTAATGAATATATAACTAAACTACTAGTACCTGTAAACTAATGAATATATAACTAAACTACTAGTATCTATAAATTAATGAATATAACTAAACTACTAGTATCTGTAAACTAATGATTATATAACTAAACTACTAGTATCTGTAAACTGTTGAACTAAGATCTAGTACTGTGTTGTCTAAACTAAATCAAAGAGCTAGAATTTGGCTGGAATCCAAGTCCACGTATGCATTGTGCATCATACACTTTCCTTTACAAATAATGATACATATTCTATTAAACAATGTCATTTTCTTCTCCCCAATATATTTCATAATGTAAACAGTTCAAAATGTTGCAATGGTAATTTTTATTCTTCTTATAATACAGATATGATACAAATCATTTAAAACCTTAATATTCTAAATCTATTAAATTCGATTTGATAAAAAAAAGTTGTTTAGATACTTGTTTGAATATTTATCGGTTATAGAACATTTGATTACATTTATCAATATAATATTTATATTAATAACAAAATAAAAAAGAAAATAGAGGCCAAATTTAAAGAATTTTAGCTGTAGCTTAAATTTAAGCCGTGGCTCAAGAATTGTTGGTTCCACTTAAAATTATATTAAATTTTTCAAGATTTCACCCGGCGCTCAATTGAAACCGTTTTATTTGGGGATTTGAGACGCGGCTTAAATTCATTAAATTCGGGCACAGATAATTCAGAGGCGTAATCAGGGGGTGCTAAGCCCTTCCTCCCTGTACCAGTAAAATTTCAGAGGGTTGTCAGGCCCTAACGGAAAGGAAAAACATTTAAAGGAAAAACAAATTCTTGGCTACGCCCCTAAGATAATTTTATCATAAAAAGTTTCATATATGCTAGATGTGCTTCCACATTTCGTACCTGCCAAGGTTGTAATACAAGGAAAGTTAATTGCTGTTGCGCATACTCTGCGTAGTGCGTACATATTGAAACCAGTTCTCTCTGGGCGGAATTTGTGAACAAGCATGGGTGCATCAGTGTTCGTTTAGTATCCGAGGAAGTTAAAAGCATTAAATTTTGATAATTTTGATAATTCACATAATAGTTTCCTATGACCAGATTTCATTGATTTTTTTATGTGAAAGATGGATCCCATGTCAGGCTTTGACATCCGTCTTGTGTTTACATTAGCGCCCAGAGACAGTACACTGCAGTAAAAAGATATGTTCACTTCTGAAATAATTTTCCTTGCATTACATCCTTGGTACCTGCATAGTGTAAAACAGTGTATAAAATCTGCGAAAAGTCCAATTTTTGCATTCAGGGTGTCTTGTTGGCCAAAATTGGATAATACATGTGTTTAATCATTTCATAAACCATTAAGATACAAAATTGAATGCTGAAACCAAAAATCAAGCTTCAAATCGTCATATTTATAGAGTTTTCGGTCGTCTTTACAGTCTCATTCTTTGTGAGTAACCCTGTACTGTGGTACTTATCTATTTTCTAAATATCATACAATGAAGACGACTTTTGATTTCATTGTTAATTTATTTATATTAAGATATTGGATATACATTAACTTAGTCAAGTCAAGTCTTGTAAACTTGTAAATCGCAAAAAAGCTTGTTAACAATCAACACTTAAATAAAAAGGTAGTTTTCCTTTTATTGATTTCATCGTCTACCATTGTATTTAAAACTTACTATAAAGATTATCCAGCTTGAACCGCTGTGTTTATGAATTATGAATTTCTTTTTAAGTTTTTTTTCAATTTGATTAAAGTGAAATTATACTCAAAGATTTGAACAAAGTGCTTATTGAATATTTTCAGGATACAAATACTAAATTTAAAAGGAATAATAGACATTATACTCAGGGGCGTACGAGGGAAAAAATTTTTTTTTGCGCGCTTACGCGCCCAGCTTGTGCCCCCCCCCCTAAATAAAAGCCCTCGTACGCCCCTGATTATACTCCTAAATAGTTATTTGATGCCAATGCATATTTTATTTCATTCTATGTGGGCTTGTTTAATGTATTCTATTCAACTGATGAAAGTAAAAGTCGTCTTAGATATTTCTCAATTTTTATTTATAAAGTTTTTATGAAACTATTACTGATTGAAATAGCAATGCAAATGTTTTTTCTTATCAATAATCAAGCGTCTTTATCGTATTGATATCATCGCCTTCCAATGTAGCATTTTTCCCAGGGGCATCAGGACTAAGTTTAAATCTTCATTAAAAAAAGAAAATAGAAATATTTTTAACCACTGATCTATAATTAGTGATGAACAATAACTTTTAAGGTTTATGCAAAAATATTACTGACAATGTTAGCTTAAAAAATAACATCATTGAATTATTTAATACCCCATACCTAGCCTTGAGAGCTAATCATGTCCAATTTCCATCATATACTGCACGTAGAGGCAGCTTAAGATTGGGTCCCCCCCCCCTTTGAACCATTGTAACNAAAAAGCGATAAACAAAACAACTATGTGTTCGTATAGTTGAACATGTTTTTCGACATTTAATTTCAAGCTTACAACCTGAAAGTGGACATGTGTTGACCATAAATACAACTTCTAAAATCACCTCCCCCCCGTAAGTCATCTTTACCAAAACCACCCTTGGAGAAAAACCAAACCAAAGCAAGTCTCCGTTAAAATTTATCTGAACTCTCCGGCAAAGAAACAACAAACAGTGAAACGTTTTACTAAGTAAAAGATCAAATCCACAAATAACTTTGCTATCTATAGCAAATGCCACTTAAGGTTTATATTTCAATATTAATATTAATCTTATTAACATTGTCATTTAATTTATCATACCTGCATTTTATTGCAGGTTTGAAATATATCAATTTTCTGATTATTGGAGACTACTGTGCCCGAGTTGAAGAGCCCGACCAACGAACCTTATGATCAAAAAACCTATCGACCGATAACAAACGAACCAATTAGCCAATTAACCAACAAGACTATTAATCTGTTAAACGCCAACGCCTGCCTATTGTTTCACAAAGGTGCCTTCTCTTTCTAGATACCCAAATTTTCCAGGGGGAAGTTCTCCCAATTTTCTAGGGGGCGGGAATCCCCCTTTACCCCTTAGGCTTTCAAAATTTAAAATCCACATTCATAGTGAAGACTCATGCAGTGACTAATAGCTAATAAACCACGAGAAATATTATATCTATATATTTATATTTCTAAATCCATGCATTGTTACTTTTAAATTAGTCTTATATCCATGTAAATATTCTAATCATCCGTTCAATTTACTTGAGTTTGACGTGATATCTCTCAACCATATCCATATTCAAATTTACTTGGGTTTGACGTGATATCTCTCAACCATATCCATATTCAAATTTACTTTAGTTTGACGTGATATCTCTCACTCAACCATATCCATATTCAAATTTACTTGAATTTGACGTGATATCTCTCAACCATATCCATATTCAAATTTCTCGATTTGAAAACGTGCTAGAGCACCGTAATCCCCCTCTCCTTCCCCCCAACCCTGTTGTTATATCTTTATGTCCTTCCCTTATTTGATCCTTCCATAAAGATACGTTCTTCTTGGGAAGTCAATAAAAACAACCGTGGGGGGGGGGTTGTAGGGAGGGAAGATGGTAGTGTGTGGGGGGGGTTCCGCACTCGTCTTGAATCTTTATGGAACATTTAATAGTTTCCTTTTATCATATTAATTCAACTTCTTCCGGTTGCGCCAACTAGGGCAGTGCAGGATATGAGAGGTGGGGTATTAGAGACGGAGAGTTATGGGGGGGGGGTGTCTGGGTAGAACTAGGACAGGGAGAAAGACATAAACCAAAGTTTGCATAGAAAAAGGATTCAAAATTTAGAAATAAACATCAAAGTTAAGAATTTTTAAATTTAACGAATATTCTCGAAATCTTGAAATTGTATTCAAAGCATAGATTTTTATCTTTGATGAAGAAATAAGCTGAATAACTCAGATCTGTATACCACATGAGTCAAACACTTTGTAAAAAGGTGGGCTGGCCAGGTTTGGACGGTAACCGCCAAAAAAGTCCACTGAACAAAGTTTTCGAAAATAAAGTCTTAAAATTTGACGCTAAAAAAGTCCCGTAGGTCCTTAAAATAAAAAGTCTGTGGAAATAAAGTCCTACCATTTTGAGACTTTTTTTCAAGGACTTTTGTTCTGGTTACAGTATGATTTTATACATAAACGTCTCCGGAAAAAAGTCCTTTTATTGTGGAAAATGCATGGAATGTTTACAACCATGGAAAAAAGGGATTTGATATTAAAAGCACCCCTGGCTATATTCAATATGCAGATGCATAAAAGAAAAAAATCGCTAAAACTCAGTTTTAGGGATTTCCAGTGACATTTTGTCCTAGGACTTAATTCAGAAACTTTTTTTCTTATGACTTTCTTACATAGATTCGGGTTTAACAGATATCAAACGTGAATGAAGAAGCAGTGGAAAGGATTTATTAGAAGAAGGAGAGTAAAGTTCAACGAAAAAAAAATTTAAATAAAAAATCAACCCTCATTCCGTGGAAATCCAGGGCGAGACCCCATCAAAAATAACCACCAAAGGATGGAAATTAATGTATATCCGATTATGACACAAGTCTAGTGTGATCGAGACATCGAAGTCTAGGCCAGTGACAGAAGTCACCTCCCCACTGCACACAAACAGCGCCTGGACTAGTGCATTTCGCTTCACAAGTCCAGTATAAATCCGTTAAATCTATTTCTGATATTTTTGATTAATTGATTAATTAGAGCTGATTATTTAAATCTATTACCTACAACAGGAGATTAGTCCTCCTGGCAGGCCGTCAACCAAGCCTCAGCCAGGATTGCCAGACTCCTCCCTCTCCCAAGCTATAGGATGAGAAAATAATAATTTAAAATATTTTGATGATGATGAGGACAGAAAGTATCAAGGCAAAGTATTTTAAATGACCCACCTATAGGTTGGTTAATAATAATTGGTCCTGTTAGCAGAGTGTGGACTGTGCAGTGTGCATACGTTCTTTTGTCTTAATTTATGAAATTATCTTTTTCTGGTGAACACCCCTCTCAGGATTACTGTATTTAACGATAGTATATTACAGATATGAAGGGGAGGGAAGAAAGGGGGCCGAGGGGAGGGAAGAAAGGGGGCCGAGGGGAGGGGAGGAAAGGGAGGGAGGGAGAGGGGGGAGGGGAATACAAAGATGAAACTTGTTATTTGAAGCTAAATGAATCGTAAACCAGTGTTTATTGGATATTCTTCTTGTAAGATATTGTTCCCTTCCATTAGAAAATATCAAGTTAAACCCGGTACAACACGAACTTATTGATTCTTCCATTGAAGACAAAAACTTCAAAAGTAAACATCGTCATAAACTTGTGTTTACTTCCAATTTTACAATTATACAGCTTTTTCAAATTTTAACAAGAAACTCACTTTTTTTACCTCGTGAAGTGTTCGAAACTAAAGCTTTACATTTTCTACAGGTAGAACCAAAAACTGTGAAATTGGAAGACGACATCGAACCAATGTTTAAGTTTAGTTGATCCAGTTTCAGCGCAAACGAGTAGCTTTAAATAAAATGGTCTGTGCACATCGCATGCAATTTCTAATGTACATTTCGAAATATTTAACGTGCTATAGCTAAAAAATCATTTTTTAAGTAAAATGGTCTGTGCGACAGTTACTAATGTTCATTTCAAACTATTTAACGAGTTATAGCTCAAAATAATTTTTTAAGTGAAATGGTATGTTAGACCTCACAGTTAATCGATCATCGGACACCCCACCTCACCCCACCCACATTAGACAACGCCCTCCTCTTTATATAATTCCTAATCCCTCCTCCACCCTTTTATCATTCATACAACCCCCTCTAGCTCCACAAACCTTTGCTTTATTCATTCCTAGAGAAATCCCTGTATTTAAAACACTCCAACTCGTCCTACCTAGTTCCTTAACATCCCAACCAATGCTATCCCATCCAACTATCTGTCCCTCCACGTCCGTAATCGTCTTTTCCTTTTTTCATGATTTATTCTTCACATCGTGTTAAATCTCCTTATTAATTCTGCTCCTAACTGTCTCATCACGGCCCACCTAATTCTACACTTCTTTATCTCGTCCTACCTAATTCTACACTACACTTCTCTATCCCGTCCTGCCTAATTCTACACTTCTTTATCCCGTCCTGCCTAATTCTACACTTCTTTATCCCGTCTTACCCAATTCTACACTTCTCCATCCCGTCCTACCCAATTCTACACTTCTCCATCTTGTCTTACCCAATTCTTCACTTCTCTATCTTTTCACTTCAATTTCCCGTCCTACTCAATTCTACACTTCTCCATCTTGTCCTACCCAATTCTGCGCTTCTCTTTCCCGTCCTACCCAATTCTACACTTCTCTTTCCCGTCCTACCCAATCCTACACTTCTCTTCCCCGTCCTACCCAATCCTACATTTCTCCATCTCGTCCTACCGAATCCTGCACTTCTCTATCCCGTCCTACCCAATCCTACACTGCCCTATCTTGCCCTAGCTACATAATCCTACATTTCTCTATCCCGTCAACTATAACCTCGTTGCGTCCAACCCTTTTTTAGCGATTAAACTCCACTTGAACAAAGTTGAAGATCTGAAGAGATTAGTGTTCTTGATAAACCTTTCTTCCATGTAGTCCATACAATTCAAGAAGAAAAGGACGAGAAAATAGTCACAGTTTAGGATCAGTTAATATTGCATATGAAAGAAAATTTAGGGTTTGATAGAAAAATTATACAACTTTTGAAGAAAACTAAAAACCTTAAATGCTTTTTCTGATCAAGTATGAATAAAAAAACAATGATGATTTTAATTTTGAAAATTGATTTTTCAAAAAAAAATACTTGTGCATTTACACTCCAAACATGTAAGAATTATCAGAGTGGAAAACTTTTAAACCTAGAAAAAACGACAATTTCTTCCAAATTATTTTTAGTATTAAGGGTAGTGTTGTGAATCGGGCATTGCCATCTTTGCATAGAGGGTCAAATTACGCTCACAGTCCCTTTAAAGTTTGAAATGTTCAGATGCATTAGTAAATTAAAACAAAATTAGTCAAATGTATTTCCGTTGTTTTCCATGAATAAATATCTTTCAAATTTGTTTATGTAAAATAGTTGCCAAACAACACGTCTAAAAAACTCCAATGTATAGATCAATAGCAAATGTTGTATTTTCTAGCGATTGAAATTTTAATTCAAGTTGAAAGACTTGAAGATTTATTTCTGCTGGACCGGGGAATCTGGAAGAAAAAAAAACAATGAATCCTGAATGAATGATTTCAAAATATCTGAAAAGAATTTAAAACATTAATCTATTTCCAATACTCCCTTCACACCAACATTATTTGTACCCTTTCTACTTCTCTATTCGACTGTTCCCTCCCCTCTTCACTTTCTCCCCCTCCTTCCCTCCTGAATGTAAAACCCCCTTGTGAATGTAAAACCCCCTCCTAAATTTAAAACAAAGAGAATAGAATATATATTAGAGAGGAATTTAGAGAATCTCTCGGTATGAATTGTGTCAGTCCCTTTCAGCTTGAAAGGAAAATTGAGGGCCCGACCCTAAAATCAGTATTTGTATTGTGTAATATGTTGAATTTGAAATGAATTTCTTTCTTCTTATTTAAATATAATCAAATATACAAAGAGATTAGAATATATATTAGAGTGGAATTTAGGCAATCCCTCGGTATGAATTTTGTCAGTCCCTTTCAGCCTGAAAGTGAGTTCAAAGTGTACAAATCATGTAAATGTTCACAAATTATATGCAGTAGAGTACATTAATACAGTATGTTCCCTGGACTATCCATTTCAATTTCGAATTTTATAAAGCTATTAAATAAACTTTATAAAATTAATAAGGTGAATGAAAAACATCATTTGATTTATAGTTATAGCGAAAAATCATCGTTTGTAAAGTGAAAGGCGTAGAGTCTATGTGAAATGATCATTGGTCAATTATGAAACCAGCCTATTTCATAATTTGGTTTTTCTTTTAATATTAATTTTATATTTTCTATAAAATGATGTTCAAGGGCCCAAAAGGTTATATAGCATAAATTTGTGAAGTACACCTGCAGTATGGAAACAGTACAACAAAATGGCCGTTTTACACTTTTTATAGTAAATTCCCCTCTAATATGTATTCTATTCTCTTTGATTTAAAACTCCTTCCTTTCTTTCTCCTTGGTTTTCCATTTCCCTTACTATTCATACTTTTTCTCCCTTCTTTCTCCTCTCTACATTACTTCTATTTCTTATGTTTTCCCTTTTTTTTCTTTGCATTTCATTCTTCATTTTTTATTGATCAAACATACAATCTTCGTTGTTCTTTCCTTCTTCCCCAATATCTCCTCTATTTGTCCCACGTGGATTTAACGGTTCTGTCAATATTTCAGAAAGCTGTGACTTTTAATTCCGATCACAATTTGACCCCTTATACATAACTTTATAGCCTTTTTTCTGAAATAATTTTTTGTTGGCTTATACATTTTGAATGAAACACGTTTCAAATAAAAGAAACAGGATGCTTCTCTCTCTGGATAGTTCAGTGTGGTCCTATCATTGATCTCATCTTCATTTTGAATCTCCATAATTCTGTTTCCCTGTCTCTTTTATACTTTGCACTTCTTTTGATTAACGTATCTTCCATCTCTCCTTGTCACTGCTCTATTTTAAAATTTTGTTAAAATTCAAATTCAAAAATAAATGTCTTGTTATTTATCAATCTATGGAAATGTTGTTCCACTTCTTATCTCCAACCTTTCATCTTTCATACAATTTAAATTCTACTTCTTTGCCCTGATACTGATTTATCTCTGGTTCCTATCTCTATATTTGATCTGATACTGATTTATCTCTGGTTCCTATCTCTATATTTGATCTGATGTTTACTGTTTTCCATGTATATCCGGCCCGGTAGGAAATATGGAACAAAACATTTGATAAATCAATTAATCAATTAATCAAATAATTTACTTTTTTATAATTGATTACTCACATTATTTTAAATCTGAGTCAATTTTATTCATCTACTTACGCTATCACTGTTTAAAATTAAGAAAATATTAAATGTTGGCCCATTTGGTTCAGCCGTTATAATTTTATTAAGTACAAACCATGCTTTTAAATCATTCTACATTTCTTCTAACATGTATAAGCCTTCTGGTAGTATCTCTGTCGATCACTGGACACGAGAGAGTTAAAGAAGGTCAAAGGAATTGAGTCTTTGCCATAAACTCTGATTTTCTAATCCCTATATCTTTGCAACCAAATTTTATAGACCTTCTATAGTGTAAACTACGAATTCGGTTAGATACAATAATCTCAAATTAAAATATCTAAGGGTACACCATAAGGGTACAAAGATATAGGTATTAGCAAGTTTGAGTTTGTGGCAAAAACTTATTTTTTTGATGTGGTATTATATACGACTTGTTGACCATTTAGCTCCTCTAGTTTTGATTTTACGTTCAAGTATGAGAAAATCACATTAATTTTGTTACACATTAGAAATTCAAAACATGTATTTATTCTCAATATCTACCTCTTCAATAAGAGGAGGAGTCATGATTAACGTAACGTGCAATTTACTTTTAGTTTAACGTAGTTTTCATAAGTATTCTAAATCCCCAATCTTATTCAATAAAATGAAATTTATTTAAAGATTCCGAACTAATTACTTTAATCAGTTTCTCAGATTTCATCTTAATTACAACACATTAAGAACAAAAAATGTGAGTAATTTAAACCCCGATCCTATCTTTTCTTTCCTTTCTACGTCATAACAGATTTCGCCAAAAGTGTGTTATTGTTTATCAAGCACTCTCTTTGATTGAAGTATTGCATGAAACCCTGTTTCCTCTTGTTAGCTAATGTATTTATTTATCTATTTACCAAAGGATGTTTTCATGAACATATATGTATTTATGTATCTATATAATATATTCTTTTATGTATATAATAAGGAAATTGATAATCATTATTCACAACACTAGAATCAATCAAGAAAGTAGTTGTATTTACTATTTACTAATATATATATAAGCTGTGTGTACATCTTCTCCCTAACATATCAACAACTCATTTCAATACAGATCAATACGTTTAGAGACCAGATTTTATGAATAGCGATACGTAATTAACTCACTTCTCTTAAAGTTTAACCAGAAAGAGTTCAATTATACAGCTACGTAGTTCAGCTACTTTTTGTTAGTCATTAAGTTTTAGAAATATACTTCTTTCGAACCAACTTTAACTTTGATTTATCATAATCGCGTTTGTTTCACCAAAAGTATAAGTTAAGCATTGCAATTTTGAAATACAGGAATAATTATAAACTATATTTATTGTACATTATGATAAACTTTGGTGTTGAATAGGATATACATCTTCCATAGAGCTTCCTAATAAATACATAGAGCTTCCTAATAAATAATTCAGTTGTAATCAAGAATAATTTATTCAATGAATCAAGGTTTTCTTATTTTGCTTCCTTTTAACAAATATGATTCGAGTAGCAACGAGTTTGGTGTAGACGTCTACTCAAAACAAAAACTCTTTGTAGACGTCTACTTTAAGTAGAAACTCTCTGTTTGTGTTGACGTCTACTTTAAGTAGAAACTCTCTATCTGTGTAGACGTCTACTTGAAGTATTATCTCTCTATCTGTGTATAAGTCTAGTTGAATTAGAAGGTCTCTATCTGTGTAGACGTCTACTTTAAGTAGAAACTCTCTATTTGTGTAGACGTCTACTTGAAGTAGAAACTTTCTATCTGTTTAGACGTCTACTTGAAGTAGAAACTCTTTATCTGTGCAGACGTCTACTTTAAGTAGAAACTCTCTATTTGTAAAGACGTCTACTTAAGAAGAAGGTTTCTATCTGTTAAGACGTCTACTTAAAATATAAACTCTCTATCTGTCCATACGTCTACTTTAAGTAGAAACTCTCTATCTTTGTATACGTCTACTTGAAGTAAAAATCTCTTTCTGTGCAGACATATACTTGAAGTAGAAACTCTCTATCTGTTAAGACGTCTACTTAAAATATAAACTCTCTATCTGTCCATACGTCTACTTTAAGTAGAAACTCTCTATCCGTGTAGACGTCTACTTGAAGTAGAAACTCTCTATCTGTGTAGACGTCTACTTGAAGTAGAAACTCTCTATCTGTGTAGACGTCTACTTACAGTAGAAACTCTTTATCTGTGTAGACGTCTTCTTTAAGTAGAAACTCTCTATCTGTGGAGACGTCTACTTGAAGTAGAAATCTCTAACTGTGTAGATATCTACTTGAAATAATAGCTATCTATCTGTGGAGACGTCTACTTTAAGTAGGAACTCTCTATCTGTGTTATCATCTAATGCGTCTACTCAAGAGTGATGAGGAAGCAGAAACCCTAGAGCATAAACATGCATAGACATTAGACAACGCCCTCCTCTTTATATAATTCCTATCTGGCCAGATCTTAACCATCTTAAAACTCATCTTCCATCCCTCCCAACCCCCTTAGCAATGCCCCCCCCCCTCCGAACCATCCCTGCCCCCTTTTCAAACCAACCCCGTCCTTCTCCAACCCAACAAATTCCAGCTCCTCCGACTTTTTGGTTTTCTCCATGCAGATTCTCTTCCTCCTTAATCTTTTTTTCTCCGTATCTCACAGATCCAGACACCTTACTTTTCACCTCCCTTTTTTCTTTAAAATCTTTCTGCTGCCTTTCTCATTCTTATTTTTATTCTTCTACAGTTTTCTCCTCTCCATTCTTTCTTTTCAACAGTTTTTCTCCTCTCCATTCTTTCTCTCCTACAGTTTTATTCTCTCCATTCTTTCTCTTCTGCAGTTTTCTCCTCTCTATTCTTTCTCTTCTGCAGTTTTCTCCTCTCCATTTTTTCTCTTCTACAGTTTTTCTCCTCTCCATTTTTTCTCTTCTACAGTTTTTTTTCTCTCCATTTTTTCTCTTCTCAAGAATTTCTTCTATCAAGTTTTTCTCCTCTGCAGTCATTCTTGATTCTACATTCTTTCTCCTCTCCATTTTTTCTCCTCTTTACTTTCCGTCTTTACTGCTATTTTTTTTAATTCCATGGCCCGGATTTTCTCTATTCAAGACAAGAACCAACATTTGCATTAAATACAATGTTGTGATCCTACTGATGAACATCGCTTTGAGGTCCGTTTCACACATTTGGTTTTTATTACATAAAAAGTGTTTCCCAAACATGTTAGTTACTAATAAAATTTCAAAATTGTTTCCTTGATAAGTTTGCTTTAATTTCATAATGTGAATATTTTCTCTGATAAAAGATATTATTAACCAAAACGATTTTTCAAAACGAAAAACAAAAAGCAATACAAATATTGCATAACGACATGAAGGCAAACATGCCTAGCAAGCAATTTTGAATTAGGATTTACATCTCAGATTTCTCTGGAGTCTGTGCAAAATTTAAAAACGTTGTATATTTAAAAATAACTTTCAGCAAGCGGATGGTGTAAACCTTTTATATTTCAAAATTTTAGCAGACTTCAATATATAACTAAGCAAACCTCTACGAAATCAGGTTGTAAAGATATAAGGATTAAAGATCTAGAGTTTTAGGCAACTGTTTTCAAATCCGATGTAAATAAGATAGATAGACAGACAGATATTTAACTGGATTTGTATAATCAGACATAATCGGTGAATTTCTGAAACCCAAATATCATCTAATGAGGGTTGAAATTAAACCGTATAAAAACGTATGCACTTCAGAGCTTAATCTATTTTAACCCTCGTAGACATTTCAAGATGGCTAGATAAATATCTCAAGAAATATCAACTTGAGATGTGAGCCTATACCCAGACACCGTTTTTTAGTCAACATATTTTTTATGCTAATTTTAAAGTGCTCATTATCAAAAAAAATTCAATAAACAAATTAAAATTCCAAAACGATCCGATACTTTTTCCAAAAAACTAAATATTTTTTTTTCAAACATCTTTTATTTTTAATAAAATGAAATATTCGATCGTTTAACAAAATTATCAAAAGTCAGCATTTGTGAGGAAAAACTTAGACTATTTGATCAAATGCAATTCATAGTTTAAAAAGTCTAAGGTCCACGACATCGGGACCGCGGAATTTTATTTTGCAAAAAGAAGAAATGTACATTACATTCATCTAAGTAGTTATAAATTGCTTGTTTATGCATGCTTGTTTTTACATATCTTGAAATAGATGACTGTTGATTTCGAATGAGCATTTCTTGTGTCATTCAATATGTAGATTTGAAACTGTAATCGAGTAGTTATTTATTTACCAGAAAAAAACATGGTAAACCAAACTGTGCGGTGTTATATTTAATCTTTATTGTTATTGTAATGTGATATTAGCTTTTTATTTAATATTGTTAAAAAGAGCGTAATTTCTCTAAAATAATTTTATTAAGTTAAAAAGGTATACATCAATTCGAATTATAAACCCATAAACATGAACAATAAAACCTGCAAAATTTCTGCAAATTTACAAATATCTCTAACGCAGTAAACATTTCTGCAACATTGCTAAATTCAGGAGACCTGCAAATCCAGTTTAATAAATTCTGCACGGGAAAATTAGCTTGACCGGCTTGATGCCCAAGAATATAAAAGGTGACCTTTCAATTTCCCCCTTTTTCTATCCAGCTAAATCATGCATAACATCTCCAAGCTTTCATTATCTATCTATCTATCCATCTATCTATCTAAGTTAATCTTTGGTCGAGTTAAAGGAAGAATATGCCCTGAAGATGGTTAAGTAAACCGAAAATTTGGCAAAAAGAGTTTTTGTTTCACGTATCTGAGAGTGTTAGATTTAGAAGAATTGCATCTATCTATCTATCCATCTATCCATCTATCACTCTATCTATCTATCCTACTATATCTAGAAAATGTATGATGGGGATGGTGCAGAATCAGCTGACCTTGAGACTTCTGCATCGGTGCATTATCGGCCTCCGTCCTTATATCTATCCATCAATCTATCTATCTATCTATCTATTTATCGATCAATCTATCTATCTATCTATCTATCTATCTATCTATCTATCTATCTATCTATCTATCTATCTATCTATCTATCTATCTATCTATCTATCTATCTATCTATCTATCTATTTATCGATCAATCTATCTATCTATCTATCTATCTATCTATCTATCTATCTATCTATCTATCTATCTATCTATCTATCTATCTATCTATCTATATATCTATCTATCTATCTTTCTATCTATCTATATATCTATCATCTATCTTTCTGTCTATCTATCCAAATCTATGGATATCTATCTGTACCTCTTTTAATCTATTGAATTATGAATTATCTATTTTTGCTAAAACGTTGACAAAAATGTTTCAGCGCTTCAGTAGGAGGTTGTACTTGCAATGGGTTAGTTTTTAATCAATTATATATTATAGATATGAAATATTGACTCAGGGTTACCCACAAAGGATGAAACTGCAAAGACGATCTGAAATTCATGTAAAATTTATGTTAAAGGAACTAAGTTTTTGCCACAAATTTTAAATTTTCGAATTCCTATGTCTTTACAATCTGATAGTTTAAACCTTTGATATTTCAAACTTAGACTATGTAATCTAGCTGAAATTATAGTTTGAAATATCACTTACAACTTACTTACTTACAAGATGATACTTGTTCTTGGTGGTATCTTGTAATTAGTGGATCAGCTGGACGGATCAGATCCGTCCAGCTGATCCACTAATTACAAGATACCACCAAGAACAAGATGATACTTCAGATCCGTCCAGCTGATCGTCCAGGATTACAAGATACCACCAAGAACAAGATGATACTTCAGATCCATCTAGCTGATACGCTGATTACAAGATACCACCAAGAACAAGATGATACTTCAGATCCGTCCAGCTGATCCACCATGATTACANCAAATTTTGCGCAAAAGATTTAGCCATTTCGTGGAAACCCTAGATCCGTCCAGCTGATCCACCATTATTACAAGATAACACCAAGAACAAGATGATACTTCAGATCCGTCCAGCTGATCCACCATTATTACAAGATACCACCAAGAACAAGATGATACTTCAGATCCGTCCAGCTAATAGGCTGATTACAAGCTATCACCAAGAACAAGATGATAGCTGTGATGGGATTAATCTTATTCCACGTTACACTAACACAAAAATTTACCTTTGATATTATCAAACTTACTATTTGATCTAACAGAATAGTCAATTGAAATATCTAAAGTTCAAGGCAAAGTAAATGAAAACTGAACTTATGATTGAAATCTTAAATATTTTCTATTTTAAACCCCCTCTTATTAAAGAGCTATTGAGAAAAACAAAAATGTTTTGAATTGCTAATATGTAACCGCAGAAATAATCATAACTAGAGGAGCAACAAGGTCACAAAGTCGTACCAGAAATTTCAATTAAATTTCAATTCCTCCTCCTGGTTAGTTTGAAGTGGGTCTACGACATTCGGTTGATAAGATATAGAGATTAAAAAAACAGAGTTTGCTGCAAAAACTCAATTCCAATTCTCTGATATTTTTGTCTTTAAGAATTTTTAATTTAGAACCGAAATATTGAAAAATATTTGAACGGTTTTAATTGCATCATTTCTTCAATATTCATTTAAGAATGATTGTTGTTCCACGAGCAAATATTTAGCAAAGAATTTACAGTGAATGAATGCAGTTTTGCAAACAGTAAAATGAAGATTCAAGGTGGCCCGGCCCTGTGACGTCAACATATTTTAGGAATCATCCATCCTAGGTCAGCTAGATGTGATCTTAAAAAGACCTAAAGTTGAAATCAACCAAAGATTAAATCTTAAAGTTAAGATCATCCAAGTAAACTGTATACATCTACTTGGAAATTACAAACAAATGCCTATAAGAGCTAAAATCAGATGAAACCAGGAGTGGGCAGAATTTAGAGTCACATATTTATATACTAACAAGAAAATAGATTCAAGTACAATAGATGGCAACGTAGAATTTGTACACTCTCATATACAGCTGTATTCTTACGTCACAAGTGCCAACTCAGTTTTTGCGTCCGACAAAATTATTAATAATAGTGACAATTTTAAAATAAAGCATGCTAATCTCACAGTAAAATAAGTGCAATTTTATGGGGTCTTTATTTTCTGTTATTACACTTATGTGAGAAAATTTCGTTTTCCTTGTTTTATTAGACAGTATACCGCAGTCAGGTGATACAGACGGAAATCATGTGACCAGTATACTGCACTGCCATTGGCTGAAGTTATGGTGAGGTAATACGGACTATACAGACTATATGTAATTATATTATCAACTATATCTCTTAAAAATGAAAAATAAAAATTAAATGATCATAACAGGAGCAAACCTGAGATTCTCAGGTTTCTGTCGAATATCGTCGTTTCCAGATTGCTTTCGTATTTGTGGAGTATGATCTGATTTATACTACAGCTTTCATTCAAAATTACATATATATCATTTTCTCGAGACAGAAACATCAGATAGATGTCTTATATGTATCGTTCAACACCTGAGATTCTCACGTTTCATCCTAAACCCCCTTTCAATTTTTCCTGTACAGTCCCTTTAATGATATTAACCTGGACAACTCCAAGCACTCCAGCTAGTCAATTATACAGAGCGTCCCATATCATATTGGATTATCTCCAATCTTTATAAAACGCAAAAATACGCACATAATACTCGAAAAAACCTGACATTTTCTACAAGCAAATTTTATATTAGCCTTACACATTTTTTTTTTAAATTCTGATTAGTCCTTTAAATCATTAATTAAGAGCTATAAACGATCTAATATGATGTGGGACACCCTGTAAAACCGGTATTGTCTGGATATTATAATGGAGTATGAGTAGAGCTAATGAGTCTGTATAATGTATATGAGCCGCCAAGGTGTCTAGTTGAATATATGCAAGGATTAAACAGAACCTAATTTCAGGTTTATCTAACCCAGGGGGGGGAGGTTAGGAGTATACCCAGTTGCAGTAGAAGGATTCAAGCATGAGATAGCGGATTTAAAATGAAAATCCAGAATAAACATAATAACGACAAATGTGTCTAAAGAGAGTTTTCAATTTTCTGGAATTGAATCCTAAAATTTCCTTTGTGATCACCATACAAAATCCGAATATTTTAAGAAAAAATGCAACATAATTTAAAGCACAACTCAAACTTATGAAAAATTGGTTAATTATAAAGAAATAATTTACCACTTTAAATAATATTCAATGATTGTCGTCTTTGCTCTTTTTCTGATAAACTGATTTCCCTAAAAAATGCCTATTAAATTGAAATACACAAAATACAATGAAAATGAAATAAAAATGAATCAAGTAAAAAAAAGCATAATGGAAAGCTGCTACAGAAAAAATGACTCATATCCTTGAAATAATTTTTTTTGTAAACAAAAGATTGATTATAGAAAAATGATGTATTATTCCTGTGAATTGATTACATTACAAAATTTTTTCAAGTCTAATGCATTGTACATATTTTTTATGATCAAACATTTTTTTGATAACTTTTAAAATCATTTCTTTCCGTTTTCATGGGCCACACCTTTCACTTATAAAATAAAATTGAATAAAATTTAAAATGAGTTCACAAATATTATAAAAGATTTGTTGATGACGTCATTTTTTATCTTTGAAAATATAAAATTTAAATGACGAAGGCTAGAAAGCAAATCCATTTGATTAAAATGATTACATACTTACAAAAATGAAACATTACAATAATATGAAGCAACCGAAAAAAAAACAATATTTCATAACAAAAATATTGATATCTACAAAACTGCCTAATCCCAATCGTGAAACCTGGGTTTTCATATCGATTACTCTGTCTTAAGTTTTGGGCTCAGTGGGCAAAACTGTACGTATTCTTAAAAACAATTGATATTTTTTCAGTGCCTCCTTTATTTACTTTCTTATTTTTTGTTTACATTTTATGGGGGACATTAATATCTATCTCTCAGATCATTTAATATTGATGTGTACGCCGGCAAAATGTCTACTAAATATATAATCTAAATATATGCCATAATCGAAGTTTAAAACCAACCCCTGAGCCCGAAATTTAAAAGAGTATCGTTGAACGAAACTCCCGAGTTTCCTTTTTGGGGTCTTAAGATTTGTGTAGATTTTGATTTAAGATATTCGAAAAAAATGGAGAATATAAACAAACTGAAAAAAATAATATTTCATTACAAAAATATTGATATTCACAAAAATGCCTAAACCAATTCGTGAAACCCGGGTTTTAAAACTGGTTTTCATAACGATACCCTGTCTTAAGTTTTGGGCTCTGAAGATTCTGCAGTATGTGTACTGTATAAACCCCACTTACTCTTGGAATCGAGGTTTCGTGAGAGGGGTTAGCTGAGTGTCTATGTTCCAATCCTTGTTTATTGTCCGAGTATACTTTTATCATCTTTAATCTAGACATATTACAATAGTTACCATTTGAACTTTAGTCCTTCTGAAAGAGGATTTAAGTGTATGTACAAGGTATAACAGACAATTTGTTGAGTCACAACTTTCAAGCACTAAACAGTATGCGGGGACAAATCATATTTTAAAATGTGTCATGTTCTATTTCAATCACAAATTATGAAACGTCCACCAAGTCCAATTAGAACCATGGTACTATTCTTCTTAAATTTAGACGAGTTAAAAATATTTTAGAAAAAATACTACTTTTATATCTAAAAGAATTGAATCCAATTTGCAGAATCGTACAAACAGAATTAAAAAAAATATGAACTGTGTCAATAAAATTTCGTATTCCGTATTCAAAAAACAAGCTGGAAAAAATCTTATATTATCCTAATATCAGAATCCGAAATGTGTGTGCAGTGAGGATGTAGAAATAAGTGTGTATACAATGTTCACTGCAATATAATTAATTTAGGATTTTTGTGTACCAGACCAGTTACTTTTCATAGACTTATATTTAGGTCCTCACTTTTTTCTTACACATTTGTATAAAGAAATTTGCAAGTTTCTCTTTAGTGTACATAAAAACTAATTATGTTAATGGATTTATTTTATGACGGTATTTTATAATTATCAGTAAAAGATAAAAAACGATGATTTTGTTCTTCCTAAAGCAATTTGTAATAACATAACAAAAAAATAAGACCCTCCCGTATAAAGATATTTAATTTGATTAAGGAAAATGAATATTTATTTTAATGTATAATTAATTAATATTTCTCTGAATCAGCTAATTAACAATTTTATTTTTGAAATACAAATACAAAGCTATAGGTTTGCAAGTGTTAAAAAAGCTTTATATATGATTTGCTGCTTCTTCTGCTACTAAAGACTGCCCTCATATTTTTACGATACAAATTTTCCTTTTATCCTTCCCTCCTTTTCCTTACTGAATTCATAAATGTATAATCATCGTATATACACATGTAGATGTTTAAATATTTAAACTATTAATAAAACGGTGATTTATGCGACCATAATATATCATGATACGCTAATATTAGTAAATTGATTGGAGGGTAGGAAGGGTGAGGGGAGGGGGGAGGAACTCAGAGTAAAACATGGGCCGAAGGATTTAATTAACACTTTTTTAAAACAGCAAAGCTAAATCAAGAAATGATACTTAATGTTTAAAAAAACAGATAGCCATTTGACACTTATACATACATACCTTCATTCAAAACAATTTGATGTTCAAGTTTTGAATTTTTTAAATTAAGTCATTATTAGACACAGTAGATGAACATTTATTCGTTAAACAATTTTTCTTGTACATAGACAACCACTGGACTGTGTATATCAAGGTTGTGTAATAAGACAGGTTACTCTTGAAGCGCTCCAATGTACAGAAAATGTCGTCTCCTAAGATAGACAGATAAAAACCTAATATGACTTCACTGATTATAGAGGCGAGCGTGACGTCATATTAGGTTTTTATCTATCATTTTTGTGTCCAGTAAAGTTTCAGCAAACTTGTCACAAAGTTTGTCGTGGATTCTTGTCAAATTGTTGACAAACGAATAGAATAATTGATAATACCATAAATATTAATTATGATGATAATAATGCTGATAGTAATGATGATAATATTGATGATAATATTGATGATAATAATGATGATAGTAATGATGAATATAATAATGATAACTTTAATGATAATAATTATTATGATAATACTATTGATAATATTGATGATAACAATGATGATGATAATGATGATAGTAATATAATAATGATAACAATAATGATTATAATTATGATAGTAATGATGATAATATCTATGATAACAATGATGATAATAATGATGATAGTAATGATGAATATGATAATGATAACAATAATGATAATAATTATGATAGTAATGATGATAATATTTATGATAACAATGATGATAATAATGATGATAGTAATGATGAATATAAAAATGATAACAATAATGATAATAATTATAATAGTAATGATGATAATATTTATGATGACAATGATGATAATAATTATGATAGTAATGATGGTAATATTTATGATGACAATGATGATAATAATTATGATAGTAATGATGAATATAATAATGATAACAATTATGATAATAATGATGATAGTAATGATGAATATAATAATGATAACAATAATGATAATAATTATAATAGTAATGATGATAATATTTATGATAACAATGATGATAATAATGATGATAGTAATGATGAATATAAAAATGATAACAATAATGATAATAATTATAATAGTAATGATGATAATATTTATGATGACAATGATGATAGTCATGACCTTACGATGGTCGATAAAGATACCAAAGTTATTAATAAAATGATAATTTTGATAAAGATAAAGTAATAAATAAGTTGATGTATAACAGTAATGCACAACGTATATTTACGTAAAAAACTTTTTAAAAAATGGTAATTTATGGAATATAAAAAACTATTCTGAAAACTTTGTGATAAAAACTATTGTTTCTTAAATAATACAGCATGCTATAATTACAAGGGCTGGTTTACAATTAAGAAATGTTTGTTTTGTATCAAACTGTATAAATCCTGTAAACTGATCGATTTAACGAAATCTGGGAAACCTGATCTGAACCGGATATCACAGTTCCGTAATTTGGATCAATTATCTGGTCGATTTTCGCGGATTCTCATCAATAACTACTTTCAAAGTTATTGTTACACCATGGAGTTTTATTTCATTCTATGTTTTATCAATTTCATTTTCATCATTTGTTTTTTATAAAAACACTTTTAAAAAGATTAAAATTCTATTTGAAAATAATTTTTTATCAATAAATAAATTTATCAGGGGAAAAAAGGCATTATTTACTTAATTCTTTGTCTCTATACAATCCTGCTTTCCATTTTTAATAACTAATAAATAAATCTTTTTTTTGGTGTAATTCGTTGTAATCAATTTTCAATCTTTACCTCAGGAGGCTTCGCCTCTTCTTTTTTCCCCTTATACCATTTTCTTGATCTAAGTGTCTTCTTTCCTGGCTGGACTATTCATATTTGTTGCAGTATGCATGTTTCCTTTCATCTTTATTCTTATAATCACATCTAATTTATACTGCATGGTGCAGTATTCAGTAAGTCTTCTTTGTTTCCCCCTCACCCCCTCCCTGACCTCTTCCCCCTTCTCCACCCTTTTTTCATTTCCCTTCTCCCTCTCTAACTAATTAATTTCCCTTCCTGATTCAGTCGTTAATAACAGAAAAAAAAACATTTCCGTTTTTACTCGGTTTATCAGGATTAATTTGACGACATTAGATATAAAAAAAGATATAATTACAATTTAATTTCATTTGGAAAGTGTGAATTTTATGTATTTGACAGTGTACACTTTATAGTTTACAACCAAGCTAAAAAAAACAGTAAAGAAGTTAAAAATCACGTAAAAATTAACAGTATAGGTAAACGAACATCTAATCAGTGTTAAAAACTAGCCCCCCCCCCACCCTCCATAAATCCCATCGACCAAAATAAACAATATCACACTTAGTAGATAAAGAAACTAATTGCTGAAGAAAGAGAAGTATCGTCACGACTGATTGATTTTAAATATTGGTTTTACTTCAATCATTTCACTTTTAAGCCTGAAGCTATTTTTCCTGAAAATGGTGGCTAAATTTGTTTAATTGTGTAAACTAAACTATAAAATACTCACACCCAATTCAAGTTTTCATTTTATGCATTCGTATTACTTTTTCCATTGTAAACACTTTCTTCCTATGCAATATCAAAAACTTAATTTTGTTGGGTCAGCGGAGTTAAAGTTTATCCGTTGCGAATACAGGGGATGAAAGTTGGCCCAAGTTGGCCCAAACCTGACACTTAGTAGCATCATCTTTGTTTAGTATTAACATTTTATTAGATAATACCAAACCAATAGACAAACTAAAGGATAGATTAAATATTTAACTTGCTAAATATAACGAGGCATGAAAATTACATAAATGCTAAGAACTAGCTGGAGTGTCCGCTGTTGCCAATAGAATTTCAAATATTTCCTACATTTTTCAGTCTTTGTCACCTCCGGAGTTCCTCCAAAAAATTTCAGCCAATTTGGTCCAGCCGTATAGCCAGCTATAGCAAACAAACAGATATTTTTAATTACATAGAAGATAAAAATATTAAAGCAATAAATATTGAAGTTAAATTTTCAAGTTTATTAAAGCCACACTGATTTAGAAGTTTACCCACACAAGTGATTGTTTCTGTGAAATCATTATATATGCCAATTCAAGTGTCAATCTAACCTTGATGTCGTCATGTTTAAGAGTTGTAGGTCGTCTTTACAATCTCATCCTGAGTGGGTAACCCTGTATGAAAAGAGAATAATCACGCAACCTCTGTAAAACAGCATGAATCAGACCCATGAACTATATGAACAGTATGAATGTGTTCTGAAAGGCCAACACCATGCTTCACAAGAAAAGATTTAGTTTTGTCGTCATTTTCTAAACATATCTACAGTCTCATCTGCTTGTCAATTATAATGCTTGGAAGTTTTTCAATTTGTATTCTGTATAAGAGAGTGGACACAGGACAATGAACACGATTATAAATCAAAACTTGGGTAAAAAATGGTAAGATATCGTGTACTTTTTGTCCAACTGTTGTCTGTTTTGTCCGGTGTTCCCTTGAAAATCAGGGTCCTACTGTACCGCCCGGCACACCCGGTCTCGGAAGCAGTCGAGTCGACTCGACTTAGCTTAGTCACTTAGAAACTTGCGTGAGAGCCAGGCCTTTGTAACAGAGATTCTAAAATACAAGTTCTCAGAATTTCGCTGAGTTTAAAAATCCCATCGTAAACTCGATTGAGTGACATAACAGCAATCTTTGGTGGATTTTACGATTTTAATCAGAGGTGTTCAAAACACTCAGGATATATATATTTTCGTGGATTTTGTGTTCAGTTCGTTTTTTCCTGTTCACACAATCAGAGTTGATTAGTAACGTATGTGGATTCAACCACGAAAATTAAAGTGAAAAATACAGCTACTGAAGTGCTTTGATTGTGTAAGGCCTGCTGAGTGCCTGAGTATATACGAGGATCGATACTATACACTAGGCTTGGTCTCTAGCAGTATCGTATATAGTATATATACAAATATGCTCTGATCTCAACACTTGGTTCCAATCCTGGTTTTAATCTAACCTATTAAACATGTATAAGTTTACACTACTCCTCCTCTTTCTTGTTCTTGCAGTTCATAATGCATCAGGTATATTTCCAGGGAGTGGCATCCATATACCAATATATACCAATATATACCAATATATACCAATATATACCTATACTTAATATTTATCTATCTATCAACCCATATATTACTACATCTCCTCTAAATAATAGTATAAATCATATATTAATATATAATCAGAGTTTAATGTGAATAAAATTACACTCCTACATTTATATATATATATTCTTGCAAATTATAATTATTTCCTAAATGTAACTAAGATGGACAATTTTAAAATATATTTTTGTATAGTTAGAAAAATTAACCACACCCAAGATCAAATATACCAGTATGAAACGCATACATACGAAAGTTTTGTTAAAGATTTTTTTTGGCGGCGTCATATATACATGCGTTTTTGTTTTACGTCATTTTGTAGAAATTTTAAGACGCCCTGTCGCTTTAAAATTCCACCCCCAACGATGAAAAATGAATGCATTTCCGTCTGAAGTTGAAATTATCTTAAAGATCTTTAGACATGGGTCAGATCACACATACTCAACCTTTCAATACTAAATATATCAACATGAAAAATGATATACAAAAACATAATAATTAAAAGTGTAATGTTTGTTTTATCCACTTATTTACAGTAAAGATTTTATTTGAATACTTAAGTTTTTGAACAGAAAGGAGAGTCGATTCAGTTTAAAAAAATAACTTTTGAAGATCTGATTTAGTTTAAATATATCAATTCTTGAAGTGAAATCATAGTAAAGTTTTAAATCACATTTTTAAGAAAAGCATTTATGTAGACCTGTAGTAAACACCTACTCCATAGCAAGTTCTAGAAATGTATCTATCCAGGTCCCGTCCGTTATCAAACTCAACCAGTACTGAATCCCAGGATCTAAATGCCACACATGGACACAACTGTAGCTTTTAAAATCCAGCTACTAATACCCTGCTCTGATTGTCATACAATGAATGACACAAGCCTAGCTATCAATGATCTGTATGAATATCGATCCCTAATGATGGGGACGATCTTCTTTAAATGTCTCACAAGGACACAAGCCTAGTTATCAATGATCTATATATATATCGATCCCAAATGATGGGGACGACCTGCTCTAAATGTCACGCCGGGGCACAAGCCCTAGCTATTCCTAAAAGCTATCTATCAAATATCGATTCCAAATTAAAGGTGAGGATCCATCTGAATACAAGCTTCAGGTTTTCAGTTTTACTCTCTCGTAGTAGACAGTACGGAGTTTATCTATCAACTGAGGTGTATTTCGTAGTTCATGTAGAGAAATTTTAGTCTACATAATCTCAGATTATGTAGACCTAATGAAACAAAATAGATTAAGTTTAAATATTTCATTTCTTGAATAATTAAAAGACTGGGTTTAGTTGAAGACTTAGTTTTTCTCTAACTAGCAGAGCAGCATATACGAAAGATGACGCATTCTACATTCAACTTTTCTCAATAGGTTGTCTCTACTTTACTAACTTCAACGTTGAACAATTTCCATATTAAATTCCTGGCTCAATAAATACAAGAATTTCGTTTTTCCACATCTCTTGAAACCACATTATTTGACTCTTCCTGCTTGGAAGTTTAGTTCTCGAGGTTATTGAGCTCCTCTATAACCTGTCTAATGGTGTCTATATTATTTTACTCTTCCTGCTTGGAAGTTCAGCTCTCTAGGTTAATGAGCTCCTCTACCTGTCTAATAGTGTCTATATTATTTGACTCTTCCTGCTTGGAAGTTTAGTTCTCTAGGTTAATGAGCTCCTCTACCTGTCTAATAGTGTCTATATTATTTGACTCTTCCTGCTTGGAAGTTTAGTTCTCTAGGTTATTTAGCTCCTCTACCGTCTGATAGTGTCTATATTATTTGACTCTTCCTGCTTGGAAGTTTAGTTCTCTAGGTAAATGAGCTCCTCTGTAAAGGGGTTTATTATCACCTTGTCTGTTTGTCTCTTTGTCTGTTTGAGGGTATGTACTTTAATCAATTGACAATTTATCTGTTTTTCCTTGTATGTCTGCTTATCTGCTTGTCTGGCTGTCTGCCAGGTTATCTGGAAAACTGTTCTTTCCAGATTTTTACAGTTTAATGTCGATCATCTTAATATATCTATCTATTTATCTATCTTTCTTTCTTTTTTTTGATATCTATCTATCTATCAAAGATCCGTTCATGTGTTAAAACGCTAAATATTTTCATGCATAAGTCCTAAAATGGCTTCAAGGCTTAATCCAGAGCTTAAAGGCATTTTAAGGATCATTTCATTCTAGCTAATCCTCTTTTTTGAACCCTTTCCTTCCATCCATATTCTTCTAAATATATATTTACGGATTACGTGAAGGTGTGTTCTCTCTAAATATTGTCTGATCCCCCATAATCTCTTAATATAAAAAATTGTTTGAAACTTTATTGATATAAAAAAAGTTCCCACAGCTGCTTTAATGCAACAAAAAAATTTTATAAAGAATGCACTTAATCCATTTTCTTAATTCAGCCTGGACTAAATGCAGAACAAGTGGAATAGGTTTAGAAAAAAAGATTTTTATGTTTGTTCAGCGGATTAAACAAGAACACAGAGAGAAACAAAACAAACAGACATTTGAGATTTGAAAGTGAAACTTAGAAACTTAAAGTTTCTTATTAGTAGAATTAGGAAGGGGGGTGGGGGCCGATGCAGGAAAAAATAGGAAGTAAAAAGGGGAATAGAATTAGTAAAACAATGACAAACTAAGAACTTAAAGGGACAGTAAGCGTAATTTTAAGTGACTCTCCATGTGAAGATAGCGATGCCCGAATTACACGGAACCTTAATCTGATCAAAATTAAAGAGTGTTTATTTCTGTAAAGGAATTGAGTCTTTGGAACAAAATCAAATATTCAAACCTAAATATCTTTAGAACTCGATGTTGTAAACCTTTGATATTTCAAACTCAGATTATTTTATCTAACAGAATTCATAGTTTGAAATATCTAAGGTCTGCAACATTTGGTTCAAAAGATATAGTGATTAGAAAATCCGAGTTTGTGCCAAAGACTCAATTCCTTTCTCCATTGCAGAGTAACCACAAATGAAAATTAAAAATAAATAAAATAAATGCATATCTAATTCATAATTGATCAATGGTACCGTTGTAAATCGGACATTGTCATCTGTGCATGGGGAGGGTCACTTGAAATTACAGTTCCTGTGAAAGTGAAAAGAAAATAACCTAAGTATTGCGAATAAAAGATGGATCCCAAGAATGAATGAATGAATGATGTATAAAGTTGATCCAAGAAATATTGGCTCCTCTTCCCAGAGTATTAAGTCTGAATCATACTGTCTGTACAAAACATATAAAACATACATACAATCTCATAATTATAAATATGTTTTGGATGATTTATTATTGTTCCTACTTTTATTTTCGCCCATGTTGCTCTTAAGACTATCTTCATTTCATGTAGTGATGTCATGATCATTATAGGCTGAATTAATCAGTATTTAGATACGATTAGTTATCAGATGAATAATTCATTAATTGTTTACGGATTGTTAGACTGAGGGTTTAGAAAGTTAATCAATGCTTGTAAGTGATCATTAACTATCAATATTAACTCTCAGTAATTTAATTTTTAGCCTCTTATCCAATAAGCTGTCAATCAAACCTTAGAACCTACTCCCCCCATCCCAAATCAATCTGCAATTTTAACATGGTTTTTGCACTCATCTGTCGAACTACATATGCTGCTTTTCTAACTCATCTCACATGAAAGGATGATCTCACAATAGTGAATAGAAAATACATTAAAACAGCCCCCTTCCCCCCCTTACATACTTTTCAGTCGATGTTCTTAATTTTTCAAATTTTTATTTCTAATTTTATTTATACTTTTCTTCCACATTTTCATCTTTTTTATTGACATTTTTCATCCGTATTTTCAAAATAGATGAAATTATAAAAAAAAACCACTAATTTTGCTTGTTTCAGTTACATACAACTCTTTGGAAATATCTATTGACGTATAATCAACTCTTTTTTAAAGAACAAATGATACGCAGCTGATTAAAAGATTTATAACGAAGCTTTCTTTTTTCTAAATGTCAATGCCATGTTTACTATACAAGTATTTAAAGTACCTTTCGTGACCAAATATAATTATTTTACTTCGGTTTTTTATTGAAACTTTGTCTTTAATTTCGTTAACCTCCCCCCCCCCCTCCGCTTACGACCCTCAGAAAGATGTTTTGATTTTTAGTTAAAAATAAGTTGATAAAATAAGTTTAAGGTTATTTAAACTTGATAAGATTTATCATTAATCAAATTCTAGAATAAATTTGACTGAAAACTTAAATTTGCAAAAATTAACTGAAATTCAGAGATTAAAAAAGTTTAAGTTATTTTACTATGAATTTAAAATGTATTATTCATTAAATTATGTAAAGAAAGGGGGTGGTGGACAGTATGGTTCTGCAGGACGAAAGACTAATGTATCCGGAACCATGGTTTATGATTCACCCTGGGGCCCTGCAACTTTAATTATCAAAAAATTTTATTTGTACTTTCAAGTCAAGTATGTATCCTAGTACACATAACTGTTGTGATGTACAACTATTACAATTTCCCTTGTACTATCTGTATAATCTGTGAAGCTTGGGCGACGTAAACTAATCTTTCATCAGCTCAGCGGTAATTATTGGAAGATTTTCTTAATGAACAGAGTTGTTATTCTCTACCTATTTGTAGAACCTATCTTATCCATACATCTTCTGTCTCTCTATCTATCTATCTATCTATATATCTATCTAGTTAGTTACATACTTTTGTTTTATCCACATCATGTCAGTAGTTTGGTTCAATAATACTCTCAAATTTGGTTTTATACAGTCAGTTGGATTCTTTACCCTCAGGTTTGGTTGTATACAGTCTAGTTAGGTTGTATACCGTCTATATAGTTTGGCTGTATACCATCGTATTTGGTTCCATACCGTCTACTTTGGTTGTGTACCTTCTAGTTTGGTTTTATACCTTCTAGTTTGGTTCTATACCTTCTAGTTTGGTTCTTTACCTTCTAGTTTGGTTCTTTACTGTCTAATTTGGTTTTACACCTTCTAATTTGGTTCTATACCTTCTAGTTTGTTTTTTTACAATCTAGTTTGATCCGTCTAGTTTGGTTCTATACCGTCAGAGCGCTAAATCCTCCGCTTTAACATGCAACAAAGACCACCAACGTTAATTTGTTGATCTGATACCACCATCAGGGCACTTCCCCCCCCCCTCTTCTTTCCGGCAATCATACTCTCCCTTTCCCTTCATAGTGGTTTAGGGGGGGGAAATTATGTAACTTTTTTTTTTGAAAATGTATAGTTATTCAATATTATACAACTTTTAGTATTAATATAAGAAAATATCTCCATGATCAGGCAAATGGAGCATTTTCTCTTTCTGTTTTTTAGAATATCAAGCCAATGATCCTTCCTTTCTGAAACCCTGGAGAATTTCCTAGACGTTGGATTATATATTTAATCCTAACTTATTCATGAATATTTGTAAACAGTATATCCAATAATCCAGAAGCCATAAATACATTTATATATATCTTTATATTTGATAATTATATAATATACTTAATTAAGACGTATTCAAAATAATTTAATCTATTATTAATTTTTTTTTCTAATAGAAAAAGGACAATGTAAAGACTATTTAAGCTTAAGCCTAATCCTAAGCAAATAACTTTATCATTTGATTTCAAAATCATTTTTAAACCTTAGCTTTACGATGTGAATATCTGCATAACTAAAAAGATTCCTGATTGCAATATTTAAGGAAGTTTTAAAAACCAACAGAATTGCTGAAACTGTTCCCAAAAAGGCGTTCACAAATTCACAAACAATTTGTATTTTACGAATTAAATTGATCGAATGATTTTGGGATTATTTACACTTAATAGATATTCCTCTTTAGATTATAAAGCCACGTGCTTATTTTTCTCGCTTTAACCGCCCTTCTCCCTCTTATTATCCGTCTATCCGACAATACAGAAAATTTGCCCTGAAATAAAACCGTAATCGGCCGCGTTTAAAGAATTGAAATAAAATGCATTTTAGAACCATTCTTTTCAAGGCAGGCTCTTTGAACCCATTTCAACAATGCTTACGCTAATGGAAAGATACAATCCGTACGTCTAAATTCAAGATAGGATTTTCCAGCCTAAAATTATCATAAATTATCTAAAAACTTTTTCATTCTGTACATTCCAATGATAATTATACTTTTTCTCATGAAAAAAATAAATAAAATTTATCCTGTAAAAATATTTATTATCGAAAAATTTTGCAATATTACTCGAGCAATTTTTTGCACTTCATTAAAGGAAAAAAGAGTTGCAAAATCAATTTTACCATAAAGATGGCCAGAGATTGTAATTTTCGCATCAATTACAAATATTTTATTTCAGGGAAGAATTCAAATTGTAATATGATGTCATTTATTTAACCCAACCTGAGGAACCAAAATTTGTCAAGTATCACAACCTACAGATTTAAATACAGATAAACCCTCAAATACGTCTTCTAAGCTCATAAAACCCAGGCCACATTGTGGGAGGTGCAAAATTTATTTATAAAATATTCCAATTTCCAATAAACCCCTTAAATACTTTGGATCACGAGAAGTGACGCATACTTTAAATACTTTGGATAAAATATGTTTAGTTATACAGGGCGAGTAAAAAAAAGTTGGATTATTGATGTTTTGGACAAATTTTCATTTTCATTATTTGGTTCGAATTTTAGACATAAGTAAAATAAATGTGATAAAAAAATCAAAAATATTTTGGAACATTGAAAAAAAAATCCGCTTTGAACATTTATTGGGAAAATATTTATTCTATGTTTTTCCAAAATTTCATAAAAATTCATCAAAAATTTAATGAGATACTACCTAAAAAGTAAGCCAATTATTGGCATTTTTTAAGTCAAAACAGTTTCAAGGTTGTAATGTGATAACATGTACTGCACATTTTTGTTTGGATTTTTTGTTATATATGATTCAATTGTTGATGAATTTTTATGAAATTTTAGAAAAAAATAGAATAAACAAAATATTTTTGAATTTTTTATCACATTTGAAGTAAAAAATTGGTTTCGCGGTTTTTTTTCATTGTTACAAAATTATTTTTGAATTATTTTATCACATTTTATTTTATTTATACCTAGAATTCGAACAAAATAAAAATTTAAAAAATGTTGTCCCAAACATCGATAATCCCTCTTTATTTATTCACCTGTATGTTTTTCAACCCTAATCTTAGTTTGCTTTTAAACTTTCACCTGTTTATTTTTTGTGTGGTTTGGTGCCAACTATGTTGAATTAATTCTGCTCTATCTGTCTTACAGTCTTTCTTTTCACCATTGTTTAAAATATTATTGAGTCTCAGTATGCAACTAAATACTGTATAATTGATAAAGAAGTTTTGTTTATATTGGAATAAATGTTTTTATGATGATTGATGATATATTATTCTAGGATTAAATTATAATAACAGTTTATGCAGCTCAATCAACACAACCGTCTTTCAATGTCAATATAACACAAGTTGCAAGTATTGAGACGAATTTGTAAATGTATGAATTAATACTAAATATTTTTTATTCATATCTTTTCTTGTTCATTNAAGTTTCTTATTTTCTAGTTCTTGTTTATGATGACTCAATTTATTTTTAGAAAAGTATATTTTGCCGTAGAAAAACAAATAGATTATATTACAGGTTAAGGACCTAGTTTTAAAGGCCAAAATATCATTTTTACGTCAATTCTAGCAAAGTATAGAACTGAGTGAAAACATTTGTAAGTTTTAGGTGCGTAGAATGATTTTATATATGTCGGAATACAACATTAACCACATAGATTAATACAATAAAGACATAACACTAATAGATGTCGTTTTTTCAAGATTTAGTGGTTTTTCGTTCAAAATAACCCTGCGGAAGAAGCAAAAAGGATTACGCGCATGCTCTTCCTCTGTCTTCTTATTCAACGCAGCATGCGCTTAACTTCTTTGGGCTGCCTCAGGGTTATTGTGAACGAAAAACCCCCAAATCTTGAAAAGATGACATCTAGTGTTCTCTCTGTTTTGTTATTAATCTATGATTAGCCTTATCTCACAGAAATTGTTAGCACCAGATTTCAAATTGATTTCAAAGTTATGCAGCCCTAGCTGAAAAGAAGAAATTTAGCCTTAGGATTTAATATATTCACGTATTGCCAAATGAAACTAAATAATTCTAAATTCTCTCTTTTTCTACACTGTTAGATAAACCCATAAAGCTATGTTTCTAACAGTCTGTTCGATAATACAAACAAAATCCAAAACATGTTTTTTTTTTTAAATTTTCAAACGCATAGAGATTGTTTATTTGCAATTATTTCTTCAAACCCTATTTGACTCAGTAATATCAGAGTCTCTGCTAATTATTTAACTGTTTCTGTGATCTATTTTCGTGTGCAAATGTTTACCGGTCGCAAACAATTGATGAGTCATAAAAACGTGAGAAAAGAAGGGGAGAGGGGAATTAGGTGCATAGGGAGATAGTGGGGGGGGGGGTTAAAGAATGGAGGGGAGGGGAGACCTTTCGATCTTTTGTAGAGTAAAAAACGTTGAAACTAATGCTTTAACTGTAGATATACTCTTCTTTCAAGGCTGCTGCTGGCTAATGAAATATTATTGAATTTTGTTCACAAGCTGGCAGGGGCCTATGGTTCTAAGAGCTAAAAATATGATAATGGATCATTTTCAAAATTATTAAATGAAAATGAATACCTGGTGTCGTAGACCTTTGATATTTCAAACTTTATAAACTCTGTTAGATCAAATACACAGGCAAAGTTTGGAAGATTTACACAGCCAAATTGCAAAGATATTTGGATTAAAAAATTAGAGTTTAAGATAAGTTGTAAGTTACCTTCCATAGGAATACCTGGTGCCGTAGACCTTTGATATTTCAAATTATATAAATTCTGGTAGATTAAATAGCCAAAGTTTAAAAGGTTTACATCGCCAGGTTCACATAAAGGAATTAAAAACATTAAGTTTAAAATAAGTTCTCTTGCATAGGCTTTATAAAGCTGCTGATATTAAGAACACTAAGCTTTTCATTATATCAATACTGTGGAATTTTAAACCTTGAATTGCGAGATTATTTAGAACATTTAAAAAATTTATAAAAATACTTATTTTTCGAAACATAAGATAAAATTAAGCCGGAGAGTAGATGAAAAGCCTTTCATCATATATAGAAAGTATAAAGGACGAATGTAAATTTTCATTGTTCATTTATTCAACAATTACTCTGCACAAATATATATCTATAATAAATCTCAATGCCTACATATATTTCTAAAACTGTATCCCCGTCCACTGCCTGCCATACTCACTGCATAGCTGTCAATCAAGATCAGTTTCAATTTATTTTCACACTTAGAATAATACAGACATGCAGTCGTTATCTAGCTATCTTTCAGGATTTGGGATATTACTATTAGGAATACGGATCTATCTATCTATCTATATATCTATATATATATATCTATTTTCCTATTTTTCTATCCATCACAGACAGTACAGTCGTTATATACATATATATGAATATATCTATATTATATTTTATTTTAAACGATGTCAAAGGTTTCGCCTTGCAACTGTGAGGAAACCTAATCTATCAACAGTATCTCTGAGAGCTCTGGATAGAGACTGAAATTTAACCCGCCAAAAAGCTGAAACTACACTTATTGCATTTTATCAAGTCATTAAAAATCCTTTTTTTTAAGAAACAATCTTCACTTAACTTAACTTAACTGTTCCATGCACTTTAAATCAAATCTAATCTATATAGAGAGATGTTATCATAGATAAATAAATATCTATGGTTTTTATACACTCTTAAAATTCAAGTCTATAGGTTGACAAAAATGTTCAGTGATCAATGATCACCCATTTTTGTATTCACTATCTGTGAACGTTTTAGGCTTGGCTATAGATTTTTTTTGGGACAAATTTAGTTCTAAAGCAAAATCACCCCCCNCCCCAAAAAGTTTATAATTCTGTGAAATCTGACAATTTATGTACTGATGGTTTTTATGTGTCTAAAAGCGTGAAAGGCGTGTTATAAAAAGTGTGGCCCAAAGCGGTTTTAATATTGAAAGTTCTCTGCTCCCATGCTACTGCTCAACCATCCAGAAAAACGTACAATACTTTACTTTTACATTCCTACAATATTTAAAATGCATAAACTAATAAAGTTCTAGATTTTTCCAGATTTTGATCGTAAAAATTGCAGTTATGCGTGTTATAGTACAAGTTATTGCAAAAAATTACAAACTTAAAAGATTTTAAGCAACTCGTAAAAAATATTCTCTTTTCTTCTCCTTGCCCCTTTTTTATGTTTCATCTTTCTCCAAATTTGTTCCTCTCTTAAAGCTTTTTTGATATATTTTCTGCCGCGGGTTTCCCTCTTTTCTGCTTGGTTTACCTATACCATAATTCGAGTTTTCCTGATTTCCCTATACCTGAATTAGAGTTTTCCTGGTTTTCCTATATCTGTATTCAAGTTTCCCTGGTTTCTCTATACCTGAATTCGAGTTTTCCTATACTACCCGTCCTCCTCCTTCAGTTCTTCTAATTTTCCTCAGCCCCCTGTCCTGTTGTTAATGATGTACAGTGTACAGGTCTATACCCTCCATCAAGATTAAGTTTCAGATTGTGAGTGTGCGCACCAGAACTAAAAACCGCGGCATAAATTTTCCCCGGCGAAGACATTGATTGATTGATTGATTAATCTGATAAGACGACAGCAAATATCTAGAAATATGGATACATGCGCATGGAAATACAGGCATAACGTGCTATCATTAATACCACTCATGAACAGTTCTCCTTAATTATCTAAATGAAGGGAAATTACCACTAATATAATAACAGACTTAGACAATTAATAGATATTAGAATAATTATCCTACGAGATAATCTATCAATTTTATCCATTTTTTCTATCAATTGTTTTATAGCTATAGCATTTTTTGGCAGGAGGAGAAATAAATATTTGATATTTAGATTTTGTTAATAAACAAAAAGTTAGCATTTGGACCTGAATATACGATCATTTAACATTTGAAAATATTAGAAGATTTGATACAATAGTTGAACCTGAACAGATAATTATTTAACAGTTGAACCTGAACAGATAATTATTTATCAGTTGAACCTGAACAGACGATTATTCAACATTTGTACCTTAACAGAAGATTATTAAACATTTGAACTTGAACCGACGAAAACGTAACATTTGAACCTAAACGTACAGACTAAAAACTACTACCAGAACCAGAACAGACGAAAATTTAGCATCCAACCTAAGCTGTCACTAGAAAATAGGCGTGTGCGCCTAATGCTTAAGTCAGGGCGCGCTTGATCTTTGGGTTTCTAATATATTTTTTAACGCTTACTCACACTACCACTCCCTTATTCATGTTAACTTACAGACACATAGTTCAGGGTAGAATATATGAATCTTTATACATCTCTCTACATATAAATATTAATATTGAATGAATACATATAACATTTATATTACACATCATCTATAATTTGTACCTTGAAAGTATTTCTGGATTGTTTAAGAATTAAGCCCTGAGCCCTGGGCAAACCTAAAATCCTGTTTTTTCCTTTCTCTGTCTACATACACAGAACTCTTTCTTTCCTCTTATTGTCCTCAACTGCTTATCTTTCTATTCAGACCAGACCCCCCTTCCCCCTTTAATCTTTTCAACTCTCATATAGAAATTTTTAACCCTATGCCTAACCCGGAACCCTCCAACATTTCGTTTTACACCCCGTACTTATTGTCCTTTTAGTTTCCTTGTCCCCCCCCCCTCTCCGTTCTTTTAGGACCATAACGCAACCAGTTTTCCTTCCAATGCAGCTACTTCCTTCTCACTTTTGTCACCCAACCGTCCTTCTCCAATTTATGCAAGTCAACACAGTGCCCGCCTATCCAGCTTCCTGCATCCTCTCTTTTATTGCCATCTTCCTCATCCCGTGGTTAAAGTTCCACACCCCAATAGTACTGTACTATCATTTTCATTTCCCACTTCTCTCAATTTCTCATTTTCTCATTTTCTAAAAAACCCTTTTTCTATCTGAAAATTGACCGAAATTCAAAGATGCTCTTTGTAAACTGAAACTTTTTAATTCACTAAAATCTAATTTTTTTTTCTCTCCTCTAGCTATACTCCCCCTCCTCCTTGCACTACTTTCATGGCATTCACCCCCTGACACTATTCTAGCGTAGAGATATTTTGACTAAATATATCAGGTTACAAGATTAAATTTATTGTTATGTTTCTTCCCAATTCTACTCCCCTCGTACCTCCCCTTCCTTCCTCTTATTCACTTCTTCTACAATACTCTCCATATCTTTAAATATTTCATGTAAAAATTCTCCGATTGTTAATATTATTATTTTTATTATTATTATTATTATCATCGTTATTATTATTATTATTATTATTATTATTATTATTATTATTATTATTATTATTA
>NW_019397386.1:139509-143878 GCF_000591075.1 Eurytemora carolleeae
CATCCCCCTTTTTATCTGCCCTACAGTGCACTAAAATAATTTATATTACTCGGCACAGAGTTGTAAATAAATATTAAAAACTCTTTCCTATATTTTCCCCAAAAACTAACGAAACTTTTAAATTTTTTTGTTTTGTACTCACTCAACCACCCTTACACCAGTATTCTTTTTAGTAAAACCATCTCCCTTAAAGTGAAGATTCACAATGGTACCCTTTAACCCTTTAACAGATCATCGAGGACAGAGATCTCAGAGTTGATATCTTTTAAATGGAAAAAGAAATGAGGAAAAGTCTGTAATCCTTGATAATTGATATCAGTTAGTGGATTGGAGTTTCCCCCTTTAAATGGAGGGTCACTTGAAATTACGCATACCGTCTCTTTAAATGCATAATTCTTAAACCACGCCGAAGTTTTTTAAACTAAAATATATTTTAGAAAGTTTAGCATCTCTTTAACTTTTAGTAAATAAGTAGCTTGTTCATGTCAACAAGATCCAACTGTTTTTTTTATCAAAATAAATTCGCAACAATAGAGCTTAATTATCTAAGCTATGGGGGACAGTCATAAAAATAAAACTTTATTGTTTTGCAACTTTGTTTAATTTGTTATTTTCAGCAGCCATCTTTAATACAGCTAGTACAAAAATCAAGTTTAGCTGGGTTTGATTTACTTAAAGTGACTGTGAGCGTAATTTCAAGTTACCCTCAATGCAAAAAATACAATGCCCGATTCACAACGGTACCCATAAAATCTATTTATCTGATCAATATTGAGTTAGATATCAATGTTCATAATTTTAAAAACAAATTATTTTCAATTTATCTACAAAAGTGACTTGCGCATATTTAATGCAGGTCAACGTAAAGGAGTTATTAGAATAAAACAGTTTTAAACCTAGAAAAACGACAACATCTTCTACATTCTTGATCATACCGTTGTGAATAGGGCATTGCCATCTTTGCTTGGAGGGTCAATTGAAATTACGCTTACAGTCCCTTTAAGAAAAATAATAAAATAATAAAATGTTTTTATTTCCAGGGCGAATGTTGAGATAAGTGACAAGGGGAGTGTGCTGAATATTGGAGTCGCCACGGTGAGAAAATATTTAATTTTGGCAAACTTTTTGCTGAATATTTCAGCCATAGACCTTTCATGTTAAGGATATATATTAGAAGTGTTAACACATTTGGCATTTTATGTCTGGCATTGATTTAATTTATAGATTCAGAGATTCAGAATATTAAAAAAAATTCTAAATTCATGAGAATAAACAAGCAATTTAAAACATTTTCCAGAGGTGGAAACTGGATCTCGATCATTGTCAATCTACAGACCAATGTAATCTTTATTCAATATTCCGCGGAGAAATAACTTAAATGAAGAGATCAAGCATTGATCCTCAAATTTAAAGTGCTCGCAGTGGATACCAAGATCAATCCTTTGGGATTATGGAGATTAAAACCAAAGTTCCCAGCTCTGTTTTATTTATAAACTCTAAAAAGATTGAATCCAGTAAAAAGTTGGTTAGTAACCTAATTAATTAGTTCTGAGGATCCAACAGGGAATTGAGTAACAAAGGAGAATAAAACCAGAGCTAGGGACCTAATATTCTACAATATATAAACACAAAGAGAATAAAAGGCATGTCTACCGGTTAAACTCTGTAAATGCAGTTTAATAGTTTTCAAATAACAAAAGGTCCTGGAAGATCCTAATTTCAAACCAAACCTTATTTTACTCAGATTTGCATCGAACAATAGAGGTTGAATAAGGAAGGGGGGGAAGGAGCTAACTCTCAGAACATTTTATTTAATTAAAATCCCAGGGCAGTTTTAAAAACTGGCTTGTTCATTTATAGCTTTTGCCTAAAAAAGGAATTTAAATATATAAATATTTGAGATTTTATAATTTTATAGAATTCTATCTTGAGTCTCAATTAAAAAGTTTGAAGTTGAACATTTAATTCCTCAAGAATGTATGTAGTGAATATTGTATATCATATCTATTTAATAAAACAAGACATTCATATATATGTTCCCTCTGCCCGGCCAAACAGCTGGACCGAATGGGATGACATTTTTTGTGGACACTCATGGGTAGCCGGGAAATGACATAGACTAAAAAAATTCGAAATTTTGTTTTCTCAACTTTTATTTTGATTTTGATTTTTTTTAAAACTTTTTTTCCACGGGCAACGCCAGGCCCTTCAGCTAGTATAGGCTAAAAAACTCAAAATTTTGTTTTCGCAACTTTTTTTGATTTTTATTTTTTTTTCAACTTTTTTTTCCACGGGCAGCGCCAGGCCCTTCAGCAAGTATTACATTAATGCTGAAAATTTGCAACTTTGCAAATTGAAACATAAAACAGAGTTTGCACAGTTTCAATCCCTTGGGTTGGCTTCATGCAGTCAATTAGACAAGTTAATTAAGCGCATTTTCTCTTACAACAATGTTTAAGCATTTTCTAAACAAATAGAGTTTTTTACTGGAAACTATATCCTTGGTTCCCTACTGTGTTATTGGCAGGAATTATATGTTTGGGAAGTGTGACCTAGATTTGTTCTACACAAATATAGATGTACATAGTGTCCGGAAATATAGAAGGACATAGTGTCCGGAAATATAGAAGGACATAGTGTCCGAAAATATTTCACAATTCAAACAGATGTTCATCATAAGTCGATTTTCGGAAGATAATGTAAAATGTTGGCTAAACGTTTATCCTTTCCTTCAAAAGATTTTTTTCTTAGGTTTTGACTTTTAACTTTTTATTTAAATATGTTTTAATTAAGTTTCCTTACAAATTTCCTCATCAACTCTATTTTTTTTTTGTTCACTTCCACTTCCAAGATGTTCTTATTTTAATACTAATACAATACTATAGAATATGTTATTATTAATACAATGAAGACGACTTTTTATTAATGATGCTTTGATCTCTGACAAACGTTTTTCGAACTGCAAGTTAACAAGTATATTATGAGAAGCTTTTAATTGACAACTTCTCATTATTCACATATTTATGTTTCTCTGTTGTTCAAAAGCTTGGGGTAGTAATTCAAAATGAAAGATAAACTCATCTTCATTGTATTGATATATACGAAGACGACTGTATATATTTTGTTTTCTTTTAATTATGTACTGAAATCTGTTAAGAATTTACAGCTTAAAAGGTAATTTTGGGGTCTTTTTTAAATTCAGTAGGAATTCTAAGGTTTTAGTTCGACTTTAAGTTCTCAGTCTTAATCTTTTTTATTGGTATAGTGCTACAATTTTGTTTTTATACTAATCCTCAAATAATTCCTCCCCTCTCTGAAGTTATTTTTCTACCCACCCTCTTTTCTACACTCGAGACAGATGTTATCGTGTTTTATCAAGATATGCCCACTTCCCCTTCCTCTCGAGACAGATGTTATGAATCTTCTAGTGTGTGTGGCGGTCGGTCGGTGTTTCATTTTTTCCTAAATATTTCTGTTTCTGCTCCGAGCACAACGTTTCCGATTGTCCCAATAATTACTGGGAGGGCGTTTTTTATGATTTATTGCAGACTTTTTAACCGTTCAACATTTTCATCTGCTAGGGTTTTTATACATTAAAATTTACAAAGACATGATTACATGATGTACCTCATGAGCTAAGGGGGCCGGTTAAGTCTAAAACAAGATCAAATTATCTTAACACGAAAATTCTCGTATTTTGTTACAATCTTAGAAAAAATGTTGAGCTGTTTAATGATGTTTCTTATCCGGAAAGGGAATGTAGATTTGAGCATTACTTTTGATTTGAGATATTTTACATTTAGTTTTCACATTTTAACACGTGTTTTAAAACATTTTTGAGAGCATAAACGAAGTAGTACATTTTTCATCCTAAATTTTTACGACTCTCCACGTATTTAAAAATAGACATGAGATATTAATATCTGTTTAGACAGGTGGAAGGTTATTAAGGCGTCTTTCTATTAGAAAAGTTTCATCGTAAAAGCTGATTATATTTGCCATAAACTCAATTTTAAAACCATACAAGCTATGCATGTATTGTACAACGTAAACTGAACAGAACAGTTTAATGGTAAGTTTCTCTCGGCTTTTTTAGCGGTATTTTTGTAATATGCATAAACCTACATGATGTTCACGATATTTAGATTGATAGATAGATAGATAGATATGCAGGTAGGTAGGGGGGTGTAGATAAATAGATAGATAGACGCATCATACATCATCTTCAATCCTGGAGCGAAATCTGCAGAAAAACATGCATAGGTATATACACATATACAGCATACATTTAGTTATGCGTAGAATAGAAAACTAACTTTTTCTTTAGACCAACCTTCACTCCCATCTAATTTTTTTTTCTCTCCTCTAG
>NW_019397386.1:144033-144983 GCF_000591075.1 Eurytemora carolleeae
GTAACAATCTCTGAATTTATAATCCCTATATCTTTGGAACCCAATGTCGTAAATCTTTGATATTTCAAACTTATATCATTTGATCTAACAGAATTCATAGTTTGAAATATCTAAGGTCTACGACATTGAAATCCAAAGATATAGGATTTAGAAAAGCAGAGTTTGTGGCAAAGACTCAATTCCTTTGAAGATATACAAAATTTTGCACAGTAGTACTTTGGCATTCATGTCTGTGCACGAGTCTTCTAATCTGTCAGTTTTTATATTATTGTTTGAAAAAGAATGATCGATGATAATATATTGTTGAATTCTTGCTCGTTGGTTGGATGAGAGATAGAATAGATTGATTAAAAATGTAAATTTACAAAAAAGAATGAATAGGGATAAAAATCTGGAGCTGAAAGAGTTTTTGCAGAAGAAAAAAATATAAAAGGCTTTGGTAAAAATACAAATAGAACAAACAAAAATCAACGTAAATATCTTTTATATTTTATAACCGGAAAATATGGATTTTACAGTTTAGATAATATATACAAAACTGTAGAGAACTGGGGCCTATAGTCCACATAGTCTAGAGTCAAATAGGAAAATTATTTAAATTTTCTTATCTGTGTTGAAGATATGAGGGTCGATATATCTGAAGATACCGCCGGCATTATTTTCCTAAAATTTTGCAAATTGTTTTGTCTGAATTTTTAGCTGGACAGACCTAACAATCTGCCCACGTTTTAGAGCGTAGGTTTCTGGAAATAATGTTTTAATCATAGAGAATAGAATATATATTAGAGGGGAATTTACTAGAAAAAAGTGTAAAACGGCCATTTTGTTGTACTGTTTCCATACTGCAGGTGTACTTCACATATTTATGCTATATAACCTTTTGGGCCCTGGAATATCATTTTATAGAAAATCTAAAATTATTGTTAAAAGAAAACCAAATTATGAAATAG
>NW_019397386.1:145104-152218 GCF_000591075.1 Eurytemora carolleeae
GTATAGAGGAGTACATCGTGTTTTATCAAGATATGAAACACATCGTTTTTTATCAAGATAACCAGGATTTTTTTTTCTGGTTCCACAAATTTTCTAAAATAAATTAGAATGATAAAACTGATAATGATGATACTAATATTTATGTATCTAGGTTGAAGATGCAGGAACCTACCAATGTGATCTAGGAGTACCTGGAGGAAAATCTAGCGGATCTTTGAGGCATTCTGTCAGTATTAGAGGTACATAGTACATACTGATCTGCCATTTTTTATCAACTATTTGAACAATTTTACAATTCCGTTTCTTAGAATATATGTGCTTAAAATATTAAATGTTTTCTTCCCATAACATTAATAAAAACAATATTTTCTTTAGTTGCTCCAACTATTACGAAGCACTCCCAGACCTATATCGAGACGGAGAAGGGGCAGATGGTGACCATGGAGTGCAGAGCAACAGGAAACCCAGCTCCTAAAGTCAAATGGGTCAGAGTGGTGAGTTTATTTTAACTTTATCCTCTTATCGTATGAGGACCTGAAGGGAAGGGTCGCAAATTTAGAAACCAGGTTAAATTCTTTATTTGTAATGTACGCAGAGTCAAAGGAATTGAGTCTTTGCCACAAACTCTGATTTTATAATCCCTATATCTTTGCAACCCAATGTTGTAGACCTTGGATATTTCAAACTATGAATTGTTATAGATCAAATAATCTAAGTTTGAAATATAAAATGTTTACACAATCAGCTTGCAAAGAAATATGGATTAGAAAATTAGAGTTTGTGTCAAAAACTCAATTAGTGATGGATGATTTATATATACAAATACTATTAAATGGAGAAATGATAAAAATACTTCATACATGTGCAATGTACATAATTGTTTAGGGTAACACCAGTCTGGTAAAACAAATAAATTCATTAAAAGATTATTTTGAAATTAAAGCAAGGATACAAAATCATCATCTACATTTATAAAAAAATTAAAAATTAAAAATTGAAATATCAAATGTTTACACCATCAGATTGCAAAGATATATAAATCATATAGAAAGTTTTAGTTTTTTCAAAAAGTCAGTTCCTTTTGTTTATCTTTTATAAAATCCATGTTTGGGTGTTTAAGTGTGTGTAAGGGTTTGTGGGTGTGTGTATGTTTTGCTTGGTATGAGTCACAGTTGCGAGGAAGGAAAGAGGCTAAGTCTTAAGATAGAGAATAGTGGATGGAATGGGGAAGGGCTTCTTATAAGAAGACTTGGCTATTTATCATTAGGCAAGGCCAACTCATTTTGTAAAAAACCCGGCTATAGTTCATCACATGTTATTTTTGTATATTATTATACTTATTATTCACTGGTAATAAACTGTATTCTGATTCAATAATAATACCAGGTATTAGTCATGATGAAGAATAAACTGTATTCTGATTCAATAATAATACCAGTTATTAGTCATGATGAAGAATGAGATGATTAAAAATCTGTTGAAGAATCAGATTTCGGATCCTTCTTGGCAGAAGGGATAAATTCAATGATAACGCTACACTTCACACTCCTGTATGCCGAGTCCATTAGCGCCTGATCCAATAAGGGTTCAGTCATGTGGTGTCTATTCTGAATCAATAGAAATAGTATGGCGGTAACATCTATCTTTCTATCTATCTCATTATCCAATCAGAGATGAATCCTTAAACCGGCGCTGAACTGCAGTAAATGGAAATGTTTACTTCTACTGAAACTATATATGTGTTCAAGGTATTATACAGAGCCCGAAACTTAAGATAGAGTATCGAAATGAAACCCTGTATCAGAAACCATGTTTCATGAATGGGGTCAGACACTGTTGTAAATGCCAATATTATTGGTAAGAAATATTATTTTATGTGGTTTCTTTACATTTTCTTTTTGTTTTCTGATTTCTTACGATAAAAATCTACACAAATGCATAGACTCCAAGTAGGAAACTCAGGAGTTTCGTTCAACGATACTCTCTTAATTTCTTGCTCAGAGGTATTATGTACAGTACTGAGTACAATGTACAAAGAAAACGCTCAACTTTAATTTTTACACAAAAAATTAACAGTGTATTCATTTACAGATTATTCCGTATTTATAGTGTATTCATGTACAGATTGTTTAAAATTTACAGTGTATTCATGTACAGATTATTGAAAATTTACAGCGTATTCATGTACGGATTGTATAATATTTTTAATGTATTCGTGTACAGATTATTAAAAATTTACACTGTATTAAATTGAAAATTTAAAGTTTTTTCATGTAGAGAATATATCAAAATTTACAGTGAATTCATGTACAGATTATATAAAATTGTGTATTCATGTACAGATTATTGAAAAATTACAGTGAATTCATCATGTACAGAATATTGACAATTTACAGTGTATTCATGTACAGACTATTCATCTGACAGATGAATAGAAAACGAATGAATTAATTTTATGGATGAGCAGTTGATTCGGAGATAAAAATATGAATATAAAGATGGACGGATAGATATATGGATAGAAAGTTATGTGGATGCAACGATAGATAGCTAGAAAGTCATACCGAAAGAAAGATAGATAGATAGATAGATAGATATATAGATAGATAGATAGACAGATAGATAGATTGATAGATAGATAGATAGATAGATAGATAGATAGATAGATAGATAGATAGATAGATAGATAGATAGATAGATAGATAGATAGATAGATAGATAGATAGAAAGAGGGTTTAGGGCTGAAGTGTAAAGACGATGTAAATATAAACATGTTCACAATAATTTTTAAAATAACATACTAGGCCTAAAGCTGATGATTGATACCAGATTAAGATAAATATATTGATGCTTAGATATTCAGATAGATGAAAGGATGGAAGGATGGATAGATGGATAGAAGGAAGGATGGATGGATAGATGAATGGATAGATACTAAGAATTCAGACTTAAATGACTCTCTTTTTAATCTAAAGATAAAGATGATGTATTTTAGTAAGAAATTGAAAATGGCCACAAATAACATTTGACTTTCAAATTTAAATCTTAATTTTGATAAAAAATGTACAATTCATAATAATTGAAAATGTTTAATTTATGTATAACAATCTAAGGTGAAATTTGATTCTGTTCAGTGATCTAATATTTTTCCTCGGTCTGCCAGGACTTAACTCTAGAAAAATCTTGAAGAGTAAAATAGTAAATTAATGGGTTTAAACTCCTGTCATCCTAATCCGTCCATTCTAGGTTAGCCCCCCCCCCCCTTCAGAGACAGGGGCTATCGTAGTTAAGTGGAACCGATCATTTTCTTATCGGAAAATATTTTTAAACTTTCAAATTTTTTATTATTTTACAGTTGGCTCAGATACAGATTGAGAGCTCATAATTTTAAACTGAAGTTTCTTAAATAAAAAAAATATAGCTTTTGCATACTGATACAGTGATACACTTATGCAAGTAAAGTACAACCCGGCCATAAGTACGATTATTTTTTTTTGATTTGAACACTTTTTTCGAGAAAGGATTTGAGAAAATAAAATCTTGTGATAAATTGTAAAGCTAATCTTAAATGCAGCCAAAAGTGCAACATTAAATATTTTAAACTATGACTCTGACAGATCAAATTATTTAAGTTTGAAATATCAAAGATTTACGGTTGCAAAGATAACGGAATTAGAAAATTCAAGATTGTGGCAAAGATTCGATTTCTTTGGGTTGTTAACCAAAACATTCTATGAGAAGAACCGAAAAGAAGAATGCCCAAATAATAAAAGCTATGATAACAAGAAGAATATTAATCATAAAACTAATAATGAAATGTTTAGGAGGCAGCAGTGTTTGTGAATCCTGTAATATTAACCCAACCTAAACAGATTGTCGTAGACCTAGGGACTACTATACGGTTGGACTGTATGGTAGATAAACTTCCAGGTATAGATTGACCCAAACTCTAGCTGTGGGGGGGGACGGTTGGACTGTATGGAAGATAAACTTCCAGGTATAGATTGACCCAAACTCTAGCTGGGGGGGATGTTCTTAATAGGGGTTGGGGGAAGCTGCTCATTTTATTTTGAAACTTTCCTGATGGTATTATCATTATTATACCTGAGGGGGATAAGAAGCTTATCAGCTCATTTCATTACATTCCACTTTAATATACTACTAAAAGATACTGACATCTGGCGGATGAAGTTTAAACGGATAAAATTATAATAATCTTAATCCTGATTAACACGTTAAACACTGAGATTAGGTCAGGAAATTATCCCTGTTAATTCTTAAACTACGTTATCACAGGTTTTAATTGTGTTTTTATACAATTTTATTCGAAGAATATACCAGTGGGTCTGTCATACATTTTGTAATAAATTTAATATGTTTATTATTATTATTATCACTTATGTCATTATTATTATCCAGAGGCTATCTCCCTAATCTGGAAACGTCCTGATGCTGCAACTAATCAAATCTTGGCTATCGGAGATTATATCCAGGTTCCTGAGATCAAATCCAGGTATAGATATTCATAATGTAGAGAGGGGTGTAGATAGGGATATCAATAGGGGTAGAGAATTAGTAGAAATTATTATTATCAATTCCAAATATATAGGTTCTACAAAAACAAGTAAAACTGGAAAGTTTATTTTTGTTTAGCTTTTACTTATGGAAAACTTTATCATCTCGTTAACAGTTGATACTTTTCTCACGCCTGGAGTATTTGTTTTCTTAATGTAAAGTTTATATTACGTCATTAATGTTATTTTACATCTCCGAACATGTTTTACTGAACACCAGCTGAACAAGTTTAATGTTGGAACATAGATTTATAAACTGAGCTGTCAAGGATAAGATTTCAAAGCAGGATACAAAAACATAACTCATCATATAAGAACAAATATATTGATGCTTAGATATTCAGATAGATGAAAGGATGGAAGGATGGATAGATGGATAGAAGGAAGGATGGATGGATAGATTTATTATCATTATTTTTATAATTATTACTATTTTTATTATAGGCGCCAAGCTTGATACAGATTATGACTACTCCAGTGATAACTATGAGTACATGGATTATGGAGATAGTGATGATGAAGCTAATTACGAAGGAGAGGATAAATTAAGCTCCAAATCCAACCAGGTATTTCAACGTTTTAATAATAATCTAAATTAATAGGGAAATACATTAAATTAAGAATTTTTCATAACTGTAAGGTTTGCTCTTCGTATAAATATAAGCTTATAAACTCATTTTTAATCTATAACACTTCCTAACCTAATTTCAAAAGAAATGGAAATTTTATGAACTTAAATTGCAAATTATTTGAGAACCCTTTTAGTTTCCGTCCCCTGGGGGCTGTTAAAGGTTCTAAATATATATATTAGGGTTGATGGGTACACAATTCATTGTACAACGCTTATATAGTAACTTTAATAGCAGTCGAGGGGTTTAATATGGATTATTTTATAGAAATATTTTTACTGGAGATTATAAATTCGGGGTGGAGGACACAAACATACATCTTTAGATCAAATAGACGTTAATATACCATTAACCTATTTATACAGACAAAATAAAATCAAGGGACTGGGTGGGGGTTTTTTTGGGAGTGTTTATTGAAAACTTTAACTTTTTATAGAAATGCCTTTCCGTATTTATTTTATTTTCAAAAACCTTTTTAAACGACATTTTATGTGAATATATATCTTCTTTGAAAACTTGACTTTTAATAGACGATATTTTAGAAACGGACAAAACAGTTTGTTGTTAAAAAAACTGAAAGAATTTGAAAGTATTTTCTGATGTTTATTTACTCCATTGAGATGGGTTGAATGTGTAAATGTATTTCTTAACGAGAATGTTATCTTTAGATGATTCAAAAACATCGTATTTTTCTTCTTCGAACATTCGAGAAAAGAATTATTTTCAAACTCAATAGAATGAAACCAAGTGTACTAAAAGCTAATCCTTTAAAATCCTTAAAAACAAAACAACGAAATAATTTGTAATTTCCAAGCTAGATAGAAACGAAATGATGGAATTTTAACGAATTATTGAAATAAAGTCCATCATGGAGTGGAATTAATCCCAATAAAGTCGTACGTGGACATGGCCGAGTCATTACGAATTGAGTAGAGCGGTCACAATTTCCGGCTTTTCTAGATTAAACTAAACAAAAAACCTTCTCTTTTACTATTCCCAGATTGGCGAAATTACAAGTTTTGATTATTATTCCAGTGGAGTTACAAGCTTACAATTCCCAGATTGGTAAAATTCCAAGCTTATTATTCCTATTTCATTGAAATTACAAGCTCATTATTTCTATTTCAGTGGAGTTACAAGCTTTTACTATTTCCAGATTGGTAAAATTCCAAGCTTATTATTCATATTTCATTGAAATTACAAGCTCATTATTTCTATTTCAGTAGAATTACAAGCTTTTACTATTTCCAGATTGGTAAAATTCCAAGCTTATTATTCCCATTTCATTGAAATTACAAGCTCATTATTTCTTTTTCAATGGAGTTACAAGCTATTACTATTTCCAGATTGGTAAAATTCCAAGCTTATTATTCCCATTTCATTGAAATTACAAGCTCATTATTTCTATTTCAGTGGAATTACAAGCTTTTACTATTTCCAGATTGGTAAAATTCCAAGCTTATTATTCCTTATTCTCTACCATCGTACGACAATAAGTTTTTATCTGGTTGTTTAAGAAACCACTATGGTCCCCCAACAAACTCGTCACAATCTGCCTTCTCTTTATTATTTAGTCACAAGAAACATGTTCAAAGTGCAATGTTCATGTCAGATTTAAATTGGAATTAATTTCAATTATTTTATTTGGAAATCTACAAGACACTTCGGGATTTGCTGCATTTTAGTTTTGATTCAAAGAGGCATTCATATCATCAGAGGCGTGCACAGGGGGGGGGGGAAATGGGGATACCCCCCATGCATCAGTAAAATCTATGACTTACAGGGGAGTCATAGGCCCCCAAACTAGGTTTTGAGCCTCCCTCATGGAAGTGAAAAAAATGTGAGACCCCCTTGGACAAATTACTATGTACGCCCCTACGCAGTGCGCATAATATATTTTTTATAACATCT
>NW_019397387.1:0-41367 GCF_000591075.1 Eurytemora carolleeae
TATTTTGATTTCTAAATGCTGAAATGATTTTTAAATTATAAAAGAACAGTTTGTTTTTATTTACTATTTTGTTTATATTTTAGCTTATCAAATAATCTTGTCTTGCTTCATAAGTGCGTAAATACTTGAAAATTGACATTGATATGAATTCCGGAAATTGTCTCAAAACCAGGATATGTTCCGAAAACGCGAAATGAGCTAAAATCCGGTAATTGTCTCAAACCAAGATATGTTCCGAAAACACGACATAAGCTGAAATCCGGTAATTGTTTCAAAATCGAAAATGAAATCAAGAATCATCAAATACTAATTCTCACACCTTATTGTAAGTTTAAAATTGACATTTATTATTTCAGTTTATATTTTTATATAAAGTTTTTTATAAATATATGGTGTAATTTTGTTCTACTCGTCGGGGATTTAAAGATTTATACTCTTGAAAAATATAACTTTGCAGATTTGGCCCATTTCTAACACTTAACATTAACAGATCTTTAAAAAGTGTAAAATCTAAAAAAAAAGTTTTCCACAACACTGCATACTCAGTTCAACTACCTTTAATAAATCAGAATAAGCAAGATTTTATTTCAAAGCACTCGTTAAATCTTTAGCTAAGCTTACTAAATGCTTTGAACTGGTTTGAAGCCACCATTCAATTTATCTTTCCTTAGATACTAATTAATCAGCAAACAAAAAAAGAAATAAATTATTTGTTTTTGCCAACTTTATATTTGAAATTTGTAATAAAATATTTTTCGAAACGCATACTATTTTTTTATAATTTCAAACCTACTTAAGCGCAGGAAACTTCTTTGGTGCCCCTCTAATCAACATTAAACATCTCCCCTATAAATGTAGAGAAATGGTGTTTATCCCGCCAAAAGACCCCACTCACCTACATTTTGAAAACTTGTATATACATACCAATATATATGACCTATGGCCACCCTAGACAAACATTTATGACCACCTGGGAGTTCATAACCTGAATAAAAAATTAAAAAATAATGAACTTCCTGTGTATTCTTACCTGTAATTAGGCATATCACATGCAAAAACATATTTTTGACTGCCAATAACTATCCCTGACCACCATTCAATGACCAGATAGAGAAAAAAAAATCATACATTATACTGTTCAAACTGATGAAAATCTATTTCTGGTTAAATTTTGTTTAAATTTAAATTGAAAAGGTTTTCCAAAATTATAATTTAAGGAATATTTTGTAAATTGTAAATATTTTGCAAGAAGGAGTTTTCTGATTTTGTACACCTATTTGAGGTGAATGCCATTGATTATACGGTTCCAAGGATATACCAAAATTTGTTTCCAGAGGATGTGTGCCTACGATAGAAGAATAAATAAATTTGTTAATATGCTTTCAGTAATTTTCTATTTTTAGGTAAATAAAAATTTTATGTGATATTTTAGTTATTGAGTAAGAAGGACAAGATATCACTGAGAGAATCAAGTACAACCTTGCGGAGACGGATGGATGAATTGGAGAATACTTTTAAAGTTTGGACGATAGATGAAATAGTAGACTCTACCAAGCTGAGAAGAATAGCTGACGAGATATGTACAATTCAAGGTATAAACAGTGTATGAAACAGCACAGTTTCAACTAATCAATCAATTTATCATAAAAAACCAACACCTTACAATTACAATATTTTGCTTATTTGTCTGATGTTACTTAACAAATGTATTTGACAAAGTTTTTAATCAGAGGAAGACGACATAAATACCAGATTTTCTGAAAAAAATTTTACTTTGTCTTTCTCCTGAGAAAAATAATTGTTTCTAACTTTATAAAAATGTAATATATGTTTTGTTTTAGAGTTGGAAATCCCTTATCTTTCTACTTCCGGTTGTGGTCCAGTGTTCAAATACTTGGTGGAGAAACACCAGGAACTGGAAACTATCAACTTAGGGGTTTACAGTGCCGAGAATGAAGATGAAATCGTGCCAACAGTATTCTCTCATCTCAATCTAAGATCTATTACTATCTTTGATGTGTCAAGAGATATATTGCATTGTCTGTCCATTCCTGGCACTCTCCTGATCTTAGAGAAGCTGGAGAAACTGAAACTACGGCGTTGTTTGTCAAATAATGGACTGATTGAGATACTTAGAAGATCCAAAAGTAATCTGAGAGAATTAGATTTATTTGGTTCCAGCATAACAGGGATTGGTTTAGAGGAAGGAGTAAACTCTCTTTCAAACCTAGAGACACTGAACCTGGCTTATTGTCAGAAACTGACAAATGAAGGACTGGTGGAGATTCTGAGAATATCTGAGAATAAACTCAGGGTTCTAGATTTATCTAATACTAGGATAACAGGGAGTGGTTTAGGAGTTAATTCTCTACCAAACCTGGAGACACTAAACCTTGCTTATTGTCGTAAACTGACATCTGAAGGACTGATTGAGATCCTCAGAATATCTGGGAATAACCTCAGAGTTCTAAATCTATCTAGAACTAGAATAGTAGGAATTGGATTAGAGAGAGGAGTAAATTCGCTACCAAACCTAGAAAGATTGAACTTGTCTTGCTGTGATAAATTGACGGATGGAGGAGTGGTGGAGATTCTGAAAATATCTGGGAGTAAACTTAGATATCTTGATGTGTCCGTGAGTAATATAACAGGGATTGGTTTAGAGAAAAGATTAATCTCTCTTCCAAACCTAGAAATACTAAAGGAGTTGAGTTTTTGCCACAAACTCTGATTTTCTAATCTCTATATCTTTGTAAAACCAATGTCGTAGACCTTAGATATTTCAAACTATTAATACTTATAGATAAAATAATCTAAGTTTGAAATATGAAAGGTTTGCACCATCAGGTTGCAAAGATATTGGTATCAGAAGGTTTGAGTTTGTTGTAAAAACTCAATTCCTTTGTCTTGCTGTGATAAATTGACAAATACTAGACTTGCTAAGGTTCTAAGAATTTCTGGGAGTAAACTCAGACTTGTAATTCTATCAAGAACTAGAATTACAGGGATTGGGTTTGAGAAAGGGGTAAAATCTCTATCCAACCTAGAAACACTGGAGTTGTCTCTTTGTGATGAACTGATAGATAGAGGACTGGTGGAGAATGTCTAAGAACAAACTCCGAGTTCTAAATGTATCTAGAACTAGAATAATAGGGATTGGTCTAGAGGAAGTATTAAGCTTTCTCCCTAGTCTGGAAACACTAGATTTGTCTTATTGTGTTGAATTGAAAGACGGAGGACTGAGAATATCTGGAAGTAAACTCAAGATTATAAATGTATCAAAGACTAGAATGATAAGGATTGGATTAAAGGATAGAGTAACATCATTCCTTATGCTGGGATGGTTTTATATTGATACAGGTCTCCTGGAGATACTGAGGATACTGAGGATACTGAGGATACTGAGGATACTGAGGATACTGAGGATACTGAGGATACTGAGGATACAGGTCTCCTGGAGATACTGAGGATAGCGGGGAACAGATTGAAGACTATGATTGTAGCTTATAGATCTAGAATATTTACTGCTGTTATAAAGAATCTTTATATATTTTTATTACTTGTCTTTTAGTCTTTTGGTTTTTTGGCTTGTTTGAATCCAATTAAAGGGACTGTTCTGGTGTAATTTCAAGTTAACCTCCATTCGAAGAGGGAATGCCAAATTCACAACGATACCCTTAAAATCTTTACAACTAGGTAAAAGATAAAGTCGGTTTTCTAGCTCTTTTAAGAGTACTGTTGTGAACCGGACTTACCATTACTATAAAATGGAGGCTCACTTGAAATACGTTTCTAACCATTTAATTGGCCAAACAGACCAGAGTAAGCTTTTCGTGGGACCTCTCCCGCAGTTCAGCTCCAATGATTCAATATATTTTTTTCTTCAAAAACCTGTGCATGGACGTATTTGAATGCAGTGGCATAAAAACTTTAACCATGTTTTAAAGAATATTATTTGGCAGTGATGCTCTTTATTTTAAATATTCAATTTGTTATAAATTGTAATATAAACCTCTGAATTTCTTCAGACTTCAGTCTTCAACCCAAAATAGAGACTGTATTGTAATTCGTTTAATTGACTGTGGAAGTTGATCCAAGTAACTCTCCATTTTGAAGGCATTTCACAATAGCTACCCATTTACCTGTATCTGATCAATAAAGTGGAAAATATCGTCGTTTTTCTACTTGAAAGTGTTTAATCCTGGCAATTCAAGGGCGTACAAAGGGGGCGGAAAGGGAGGCAGTGCCCCACCTGTAGGGGGGCCCCCCCCCCATAGAACTCAGAGCTACATCACACTTTTCAAATATAAAACTTAAGAGTGAAGAGCATAAACAAACTAGTTTGCTGTTTTTTTCTGCTAGTTTTGTTTGAAGGAGAGATAAAGCAGTACTCAGGCGCGGATTCAGGGGGGGGTTAAGAGTATCTTTTGCCCCCCCTTTTCTGGAGACTAATTTCATTGTAACTTGTTTTCCAGCAGATACTTTAATATGCTTTAACAAATCAGCAGGGAGGGAAAAATAAGTATCTTTAAAATTTTAAAATGTGTAAATGTCAATTTTTGTTTTGTGTCAGTGAGCGTGCTTTTGCATTTTCAGATATTCCTGAACTGAAAACTTTAGAATGGATAAACTTTAATCCTGACTTCTTGATCCGAATATCCACTGTGGAAACTTTTCATTTTAGTCCTTAATCCACTCTTTTTCTCTCTCCTTGGATATCCGTTAATTGTTTTCTCCAATGAGAATATTTCTGTTCTCTCATTGGTTGCCCGCTTTTCTCTGATTGGCTGCTACAGTTTCTCAGATGATTAAATATCAATTTGAATTTTATCGTTTTTCATACACTTTTAAGATAATCTTGCAAGATTATGTTAATCTGGTGATTAAGAAAAAGAGTGGATTAAGCCTTAATCCCGATATCCACCATTCAAAAGTTCCCAGCTCTGAAAACATTGAAACTTAGAAATTGTGATAAACTGATGGATAACGGGCTGATCGAGATACTGAGAATATCTAGGAGCGAACTTAAAGATTTGAATATGTCAGACAGTTGCATAACCGGGATTGGTGTGAAGGAAGGAGTAAAAGCTCTACCAAACCTGGCGACACTGAAGTTATCTCATTGTTTTAATTTGGCAAATGAAGGATTGGTGGAGATACTGAGTATATCTGGGAGTAAGCTCAGATATCTGGATGTATCCTGTTCCTGTGTATCAGGGATGGGTTGGGAGGAAGAAGTAAAATCTCTACCAAACCTTGAAACTCTGATCCTGAATACATGTTCTGAATTGTTCGATGAAGGACTGGTGGAGATATTGAGGATATGTGGGAGTAAACTGGTACATCTGGATGTAATCTTGTACAAGTGTAACAGGAATTGGTCTAGAAGACGGAGTAAAATCTCTCCCTATGTTGGAGAACCTGAACCTGGGAGATTGTGATGAGTTGACTGATTCCGGACTCCTGGAGATATTGAGGATAGCCGGGAAGAGGTTGAAGACTTTGAATGTGTCCGAAACCTATAGAATATCTGCTGGTTTAAAACAAACTCTCCATCAAAAATATCCCATTTTTTTGGGTGTAGAATTTTACTAGAAGTAAACCATGTTCTTATGGTCTTAGTATTTTTTAATAAACTTCTGCTTAGGATTACTAATTATACATAAACAAATTTTCAGGACACTTGAAAAATATATTTCTGAAAGGTTTATGGATACTTGTTACAATGTTACGTTGTACAATTTAGTTTTGTCAAGATGTTTGCTTCTCCAAAAAGTGGTTTGATTTCTTGTATTAGTTTTGTTTCTTGTTATATATGGACAACTTCTCTACTGATGGATTCCCCTTTAAAAGAGGAGTATTTCAAGGTGACCCGCTTAGTCCCATCATATTTCTGATGGTTTTCAATCCAATCATTGAATTTCTACAGAGTAAGAATGATTGTGGATTTAATCTGAATGAAGAGAAAATTATTACTTTGCCCTATGCTGACGATTTTTGCCTGATAACAACAGATCTGAGAAAACATCAAAAAATTCAAAATGAAATAAAATCCAAGATTGAAAGTATGGGAATGAGATTAAAACCAGCAAAATGTAGATCATTTTCCATCAGATCAGGTGTACCTAGCAGAATAAACTTTACTATTGGTGAAACTGAAATTCCAAATATATTTCAAGAAGAGCAAAAATTCCTTGGCAAACTTCTATTTCCTACTGGTAAACTTAGTAATGCGTTCGATTACATCAAGAGTGAATTTGAAAAAAAAATAATAAACATTAATGCACTACTTATTCAAGATGAATATAAAGTCTGGATCTACAAACATTATTTCATTTCTTCTATTCGATTTCTGCTCACTGTTCATACAATATCACAGAGTCATCTGAAGAAACTAGACACATTCACTGAAAAAAATTGGCACCACAAAAATTCCATCACAGACTATGCAGAAAAAATGTTTCAACAAGCCACATTAGAGAACTATGGTCAAGCAGAAATGCCTGAGTGGGAAGACCAAGCTTCCAAACATAAATGCTATAAAAAAATGAAAACAACTGTCAGTGAAAATGTATCTTTTGAAAACGAAACTTTCTGGAGAGAACATACAGAAACACTCATAAAACAAGGACATTTTCTCTGCCTGGCAATGCTTGACAAATCTGACATGATCTGGAAATCATCCATGTTAGTGTTCAATCTGAAGAAAGGTACACTGAAATTCCTACTTAACTCCTGTTTGGACACCCTGCCAACACAAACTAACCTTCTACAATGGGGAAAATCTGCATCAGATCTCTGTAAACTATGTCTACAGGCAGGCGCTGAATTGCAAGGTAGAAGACAAGAAACTACAAACCATATTTTGAATGGCTGCAAGGTTGCACTACACCAAAAAAGATATACTTGGAGGCACAACAATCTTATTAAATATATAACTGGATTAATTGATATTGACCGATTTCTGATGTATGCCGACATCCCGTCCTATACCCTTCCAGGGGGAGGTACTGTTCCCCCCCACGTCCTTGTGACCGCAGAGAAACCAGATCTAGTAATTATCGATAGAATGGAGGAAAAGATGGATATTTTTGAGCTTACTGTCCCATTGGAAACAAATATCAAAAATGGCAACGCTCAAAAAATGAACAGTATGAACATTTTATTACAGATATAACAACTAGGGATTTGTCTGTTCATCCTTTTGAAATCGGCTCAAGAGGATATATCTCACCATCAAATAAGGCGATTCTAAAGAAACTTCATAAGTTCTGCAAACCCAGTGTTAGTTTCAAAGCAATGTGTGAAAATCTATCAAGCCTTGCTGTACTGTCATCATACCACATTTTTAGAAAACGAAAAACACTAGACTTGGATCAAGAAACCCCTTTTCTGAAAACCACCTCTGAATAGCTAAACTATACTCATGCTAAAAGTCTTGTTTTGCACCTTTTTTGGCAAACCCTGTAAATTTTAAAATGCGATATCCAGAGAAAAGAGTATTAGTTTGTAAACTTTTATATTGTTGAATGTAATTTTGCTTTAGACAAATATAAATGATAAATATAGTGTTTAGTTAAGCATTTTTGAACCTGAAGACTCATGATTTGTTCTTACCTTAAAGGTACTGGACGACTGGATTTACCTCCGATTTCTGAATGTATCTTGGAGTAGAATAATTCGGAATGGACTCCAAGGACTCCAAGAAGGAGTGAAAACTTTACCTAAATGAGACAGTTAAAACCTGATCCTGGAGATACTATAATAATCTCAGGGAACAAATATTAGCCAGAGCTAAAATAACTTCTGCTGTCGAGGAATCCTTCCTGAAATATTCTTGGATACTATTTTCATAACAATTGGAGTGGAATATTTTATTTTTTTTTAGATTTTTGATAACACTTATTCTCTTCGTAACTAACTGAAACCTCTGTCCAGTGTCCATGGATAATTGTAAATGTTGATTTTCCGTATTTTAAATATTTTTACTTAAGATATGAGAAGAGAAGAGAAGAGAAGAGAAGAGAAGAGAAGAGAAGAGAAGCACAAAATAAAAAAATAATAATGTATGATGGTTCAGCTTAAAATAAAACGCAAAAGAAAATTTATTATGAGCCAATTAAAAATATAACGTTTGATAAGTTTGACATCTACCATTAGCAAACGGTGTGAACCCATTCTTGTTGACTGAAGTAGACTTTGACATCTACCATTAGCAAAGGGTGTGAACCCATACTCGTTGTCTGTTAGTAGACTTTGACATCTACCATAAGCAAAGGGTGAACCCATACTCGGTGACTGTAGTAGACTTTGATATCTACCTTTAGCATAGGGTGTGAACCCCTACTCGTTGTTTGTAGTAGACTTTGACCTCTACCATTAGCAAAGGGTGTGAACCCATACTTGTTGACTGTAGTAGACTTTGACATCTACCTTTAGCATAGGGTGTGAACCCATACTCGTTGTCTGTAGTAGACTTTTACCTCTACCATTGGCAAAGGGTGTGAACCCATACTCGTTGACTGTAGTAGACTTTGATATCCACCATTAGCAAAGGGTGTGAACCCATTCTCGTTGACAGTAAAAAGGTTATATAAGGGTTGCGGCCCTAGTCCTGAATATATTCTGCAAGCATTTTGCATGCTTTCTCTTAGAGAGAGGAGGTGTTAACATCCAACTGCTTTCTACTAACTACAAGGATGACCAAGGATTTAACTACAAGGATGACCAAGGATTTAACTACAAGGATAACCAAGGATTTTACTACAAGGACGACCGAGGATTCAACCAAAAGGATGATTATAGGACTTAACTTTAAGGATTACCATCACCAAGGATTAAACTACACGGATTACCAAGGATTAACAAGAACTAATTTACATGAAATGCCATGAGTTAAAGTATAACTACTGTAACATACGGTGTGTCCCACGACAAATGGCTTCCCCTGGCCCTAAGCCAGGGGTGTACTAAAGGGGGCATGGAACCCTATGAATATACCCCCATGTTTAGTAAACATGCCCCCAGGCCTAATATATTGAACTTACATTTTTAATCTTTCTCATCAATTGATGATTAGACTTAAATCTTATTTACAATTTTTTCTCGGATTTCATCTAAAATTCATATCTGGGTTTACGTTGTTTGACCCAGAGTTAACCCTATCCCTGCTGGGGTACTTGAAAACCAGGATATGCTGGGGGGGGGGTCAATTTGACCCCCCCTCTAAGTCCCATGTTTGATGTCCAAATATGACAAATGATACATCATTGGAAAGCTCTTGTGCTCTACTTTTAACATTTATTTCTGTATACGCCCTTGTTCGCAATTGAAATATAATATTAGTCTAGTAATCGTTGAAATAGTTTGATATTTGATAAATCTTTTATTTTTAGGTTTGTTCGGAACTTTTCAGAAGATTGTTTGTCACATGAGAGACTGGAGTGCAAAAGTTAATGAATCCCCTGGTTTTTCAAATCAAGTACTTTCATGCTTGATTCAAAAATTGTATGACAATTTATGAATAAAAGTCTTTTAAAGTAACCAATTTTTAGTAAGATATTCCAATATTAGTTAGAATTATTAGTGTTTAAGTTTCCTTTATAAGTGTAGTTGAAAATAAAGAAATGTTATCTATTTTTTAGTTAAATAAATTACGGAGATCCATGTAGCCCAGAGTTTTTTTGATTGAAAACTTTTTTCTGCTTAAATGAAAATAAATATTTTCAGAAATCACCCCCGAGTACTGTAATAAACAGATTGACCTTTGGAAGTGGAGTACATGGCCTGTACAATTAGTAAAGTATTAGCGAACAACATCACTCTCTGTACTATAACCTCGTTGGGGAGCAGTGGGATCAGATAATTTATAAAGAAAAGGGGGCGGGGGGACAAATTCAAGGAAAGGGGGTGCACTGTAGGATTAGGAACACTACACACAGAAATATTTCGACTTTAAAGGGAGTGACCGGTAGTTGAACTGAGATAGCAGTATTATTGAGATTTTTTTTAGGATTCATTTGAGACTGATCAGATGTTTTTACGGTGCATATTTGTTCAGCAAGAGCGCAAATGCAATCTTTAAATCCTCATTCATTGTACATTTTTGAAGGGCTGATTTTAAGTTTCAGTTTTATTTAAATTATTCAATGACCACCACGAAAAATGTAACAAAAAATTCTATAGTTTTTTTAGGAACAGGAAGCAAACAAAAATTAACTCTTATCATCAAAAATAAGTAATCTCATTTATTTATTGGTTTCTGTAATGTCTTATTGTTCAAAACCATTGTCTCTAGATTTCCGGGAATTTTTAATGAAAAGACGACATTTCAAGAATTTAAAGAAATCTGCGAACACATTCATAAAGAATAAGAAAATCAATATAATGATGAAAAAGAAACAATTGATTCTATCATTTATTTATTGACAAATTTCTAATGAGAAATATGTTCCTAAACATCTAATTAGTTAACTGTAGAAATATTTTACTTTTGAATTTAATAATTTTTGAATAATTTTTATAAAACCGATTCTGAAAAAATCATCCCTCCAAAATTAACAATCAATGAGGATTATAGTTTTGATTTTTTGCTCTTGCTGAACAAATAAAAAAACGTCTGATAGTTCTTTAATGAATCCTTAAAAAATTCTCAATAATAATGCAATCTCAGTTCAACTACCATACATTGCCAGTCACTCCCTTTAAGGAAGAGTACTTTAAGATTTTTTCATATTTTTTTAGATTTAGGGTTAAAGCTACATTTTTGAAGAGCCCTTGAAAAAAGATTTTAAAATATGTGCCTTTACAGGATTAATATTTAGTTTTAACACTTTTTTTCCCTTCTTAATACCGGTATTTTAGGGGGAGGAATGAACCAAAAAGAAATTCGACGCCCTTACGCGCGCCAGAGTTCACCAACATAGGCTAAACCTCCAGTACGCCCATGCAGTAAATTTGAGTAGGAAGCCTATAGAATGCTCAATCTTATTTAACCCATTCTTAATGTTATCTTTGTCCTACCTTCCAAAGTTTGGAGAACCTGAACCTGTAAATAATATATATGTGTAGATATTAATTATTTATTCCTTAAAATTAATTATATTTTATTTCAGTTCAATCTAAAAACTTCCTGCCGTTGCAATAGAAATTAATGGTTTCAAAATTGCAGAAACAAATCCATTAAATTTATAACATGTCATCTTAAATAATCAGATAACAATAATAATGCGCTGATTATAATTACTGGATAAAAAGGAGAGAGTATCTAGAACCTTGCTGAGACGGATTAATGAGCTGGAGAACACCTTCAAAGTTTGGTGGATTGATGAAAGAATATTTTCTACGAAACTGAGAAGAATTACAAACGAAATTAAAAAGCATTCAAGGTAAACTCTGGGTGGGACAATTACGGAATATCCGTAGGTCTGCATGAGATGGAGATGAAAGCTTGATACCGAGAATCACAACAGAAAAGTTCTGATTTCTGATCCTTTGTATACTATTTTTACATCATTGTTAAGCTGGTTGAAATGTAAGAATTTATTTGAAAGTTCAAACAATTTCCTTTAAATCGAAATGTTTATTAAGGATAAAACAGGTAAAAGGCGAAAATTGATCGTTGGTCGAAAATTCATTATAAAACAAGAATTCATTATAAAACAAATTTTCTATCATGTGGGAAAGGTTTCAATTGAATATTTTATAAACAAAATATAAATAACTTGAATTAACGTTCAAAATTCCATATTAGGTATTGATGCTTGGTTGTGGTTCAAATACATCAGGAGCTGGAATCTATCAATGTAAAATTTTCTGACAATGAGTTTGAAGATGTTCGCTGCGGTTTAACTAAGGACGAAGAGAAGGATCAAATCTTCTTGATAGGATTCTCAAATCTGAATTTAAGATCTATTACTATCGACAACGTGAAGACTACAAGAGATATATTTACTTGACTTCCCAGCACTTTTCCAAACCTAAAGACTCTGAATCCGAGGAAATGGGATTGGGATACTCATCAGATTGGGATACTCATCAGATCCAGGAGTACTCTCAGAGAATTAGATGTATCTTGTTCTAGTATTACAGGGATTGGTTTCCAGATCAAGGACTGATTGGGATACTCATCAGATCCAGGAGTACTCTCAGAGAATTAGATGTATCTGGTTCTAGTATTACAGGGATTGGTTTTGTGGAAGGAGTTAAATCTCTTCCAAACCTGGAGATACTGAACCTGTCCGGTTGTTATATACTAACAGATGTAGGTCTGGTGGAAATACTGAGTATTTCTGGGAAAGAACTCAGAAGTCTTAATGTACAGGGGCGGATATAGGGGGGGGGGCACGACCTTTTTACCCCCCCCCCTGAGATTTCAGAATAGCTTCTCAATAGCACTTAAGGGAAAAAACCTAGTGCAAAACAGAAAAAAATAACTATCTTAAATTTTTTTTTAAAATCTGGACCCCCTTCCCTTAAATCATGTATCCGCTCCTGTTAACATATCTAGGACTAGTATAACTGGGATGGGACTCCATCAAGGATTAGAGTCTTTTCCAAACCTGGAGTCACTAAATTTGGCCGGTTGTCGTAACCTGACGGATGAAGGACTAGTGGAGATACTGAAAATATCTGGGAGTAAAATCAGACTTCTAAATCTATCCCAAACTAGAATAACTGGTACTGGATTCCATCATGCAGGAGTAAAGTCCCTTCCATACCTGGAGACACTGAAACGGTCTGGTTGGGGAAAACTAACATATGGAGGACTGGCAGAAATGGTGAGAAAATCTAAGAGTGAACTCGGAGATCTAAATCTCAAGCAAGCTAAATCTCTTCCAAGCCTAGAGACACTGAACCTATCTTATTGTCATAAATTGACAGATGAAGGACTGGGGGAGATTCTGACAATCTCTGGTAGTAACTAGTAAGATCAGAGACCTAGACGTGTCTTGCACAGAAATAACAAAGATATGGATTAAAGGGCGGAGTTAAATCTCTTCCTTTGCTGGAGAGCCTGGACCTGGAGAATTTTTTTTAAGCTGACTGACTTGGGCTAGAAGAGATACTGAGAACAGGAAAAAGATTGAATACTGAAGTTGAAGAAAGTCTCTCTGTCCAATTTCCGTCTGTTCGTTTTAATGCTTATAATTAACCCACAGTATGTAATGTGCATGATAAAGAATTGCTGAGTTCAGCACAGATTATTTTGATAACATTTTACAGCGTCTTTAGAGGCGTATACAGGGGGAAGATATTTTGGCGCTCAGCATCCCCTATCAATGATTATCAATGATGCCGAGTGATTAGTACATATTTTAGGGTTAGGTAAGGATTAGACACTTTCTGGGCAGCGCGCTGCGGCTAGAACTGGCTCTCTCTGTCATAATTTTTTGCGGCATGCGCGTGCTACTGCGTTCGGCCGCTGCCTGGTTTCCAGGGGTTTTTAGACCAACGGGTGCCGTCCTAGAAAATAAAGTCTCGAATTGGTAGGACTTTATTTCCGGAGACTTTTTAATAAAAGGACCTTTTTCCACAGGACTTTTACAGTGTGAAATTTTAGGACTTTTTTGCCGGAAACTTTTTTCCAAGGACTTTTTTGGCGGTTACCGGTCAAATTGACCCCCCTCCCCCCAGCATATTCTGGTTCTCAAGTACCCCAGCAGAGATAGGGTTAAGGAGAAGGATTTTATTTTTTTCTCTATTTGTCATGTCTCATTTTTATACTAAAACCATATGGACTTGTTTTCTTTGCTTTCACTTTCAAACAATAACTTTCAAAACGGATCTACGAATTATGATCCCCCCAGGTAGAATTTCTGATCGGGTCATTGTGTACAGTGGCTGTACAACAAGAAGTCTAAAATTCCAGATGCCCCCTCTATTACTAATATCTCGATGGTTTAATGCATACAAATAATGGATATCCAGTAAAGAATATATGTATGAATGTCGTCTTCATTTTTCTTGTCTTAAAACACGGTAAGAAAAATAAAGTTCCCAGAGGCCGAAACTTAAGACATTTTCACCATGGTTGAATCGAATTCTAACCATGGTAAACTGATCGAAGACGACAGTTTTTTTAACCATGGTTTACTTTAACGATGTCGTGTAAACCGACATAAGTGATTCTAACCTAAAGGTTTATCTGACCTAAAAATCGAGTAGTTTGCACGTGTTTTGGTTCCGTTTGGTTAAAAAAGCTGTAGGTCCGTTGGCATCCTTTCAGAAATATATAGGTTTTCCGACCTTAGATTTTATCCGACCGTTGCAGGAAGAGTGCATCCTATTTACTTAAACTAATCCAACCTACAAAAGGTGTGCATCAGACCTAACAAAAGTTTGCAATTAATCTACAAAAAGAGTGTTTCTGACTTACAAAATTTGTGCATCTCATCTGGCCTACAAAATGTGTGCATTCGACCTACAAAAAGTGTGCATCCACCCTACAAGTACAGGATTTCATAGCTTAGGTCTGATGAGGGAGTGGGTGTTGAGCGCCATTGAGCCCCACGAAATGACCTCTAGAGCGTCCTGATACACAGAATGACCTCCAAGCCCTGCAAAACCATATTTGTGCTTCTCGCCTCATCTCCAAGCCTCAACCTTTCATACTCCGCGGCACGCGTTTTGATCTCCTGCTTACTGTATTTATTTCTTATTTACCATATATGGCTTAGCATACCAAAAATTTAAATATATCTCTTCATAGTAGAATCCACAATAGCTTAAAGAATCATTTCAATTAAACATTTCAAGTATTAGCTCATTCAATTGATTTGACTTGTTTTCTTCTGAAAAATTTACAAAAATCAACCGCTTTACCCCCCCCCCCTAGACCATGTATACAACCCCATTAATGATGTATATCAAATTCTGGGTTTTTGCTTGGGTTCATTTCAATTTCCCAATCATTTCTGGGATTAACAAACTCTATCAAATAATTGGCTTCCGTTACCACCTTTCAGCTTTCACCTGACTTAATTTATACCCTAAAGGTTGTCCATTATTAATTGAGACTTTTTTAACAGCTTATAAAATAGCAAATCCACCAATATGAAAAATCCGCGATGATCAACCACCTGTGCCCTGGTAACTTAGTTGCATTGTTCTGAAGAATATTTATCACTAGCTTTTAGGGCGCTTCGCGCCCATCTTCTATTTCATTTGTTAACATTTTCTCTTTGAATACACTGTAAAACGAAAATTTGTGGATTTTATAGAAAATTTCATTGATTTTTAAAATTATCAAAAATCGAATTTTGTTAAAAAGCAAATTTTCGAAAATTCGATCATTCATAAACATTCCCTAAAATCACGTAAGGTCCCACAAAAACTTGGGCCCGCTGGCTCGGTTCCGCCGTTTTGACGTTTACAAACAAACAAACAGACAAGCAAAGTATATAGTCATCATAGAGAAGATTAAGGACATGAGAGGAGTGGATGAAAATGCTTTTTGGTAGGTTCTACATAAAAAACTACCGTGCCTATTATAATTCATATTTTCCCCTGAAAGTTAAAAGGCCTTTTACTGGAAAAAATATTTTTATACATGAACAGAGACTGCCTTTGGAGCTAGAGTTTCTCATGAAATTTCAAAATCCAATCACCCAGCGTAAATTTAAATCTGATGAGTGAGAGCGATCTCTATTTATAGTGGAAACCTTTATGATATATTCACTAATAACAAGTACGCGCTACTGCATTGAAAAATAGAATTTTTGGTAAAATTTATCTATATTATATAGTGAGTTATAGTTTTAGACTTTTAATGATTTAAATTGATATTCTAAAATTATGAGTAAGACACACAGATTGTTAGTAAAAGCAATTAAAAGTTAAAAATATATATACACAACCATACAATTTCTCCGTATCTATCTTTAGACTTGAACCCAAGTTGACCGATTATTCAGGTCTAATGTTCCTTACATTTTAGTATTAAAGAAATTTAACATTAAATCAAGTTAATAACAAGGAAATAAATAATTGTTGATAAAGAACCAATAATGTATTATGAATAACCCTGTACATCATTTTTGTAATCATAATTGTTATCTAACAATATAAATAAGACGGATAATTGCTACAATCCAATCTATACAAAATGGTGACCTAACCCTAGGATCGACCCTGCTCCATCTAGGCTGCTCCATTGTGGTTCAATCCTTCTCTTCCCTGCTATCTTCATCTCTGTGGACTTAAATAAACTACAACAACTTGTGATGTTCCTTCTGTTCTCCTGTTTTTCCATGTTTCAATAAATCTTTGAATTTGCCCCAGCGCAACAGTTACTTTGTTAAAGTTGATTCAGTAAGATTATCTGCGCGAAGCGGCAAAAAAAATCACATTGTCTCTTTGGGAGACATCTATAGAGCGGTCAAAACTTTATAGTACGGAGACAAACATACTTCTTAAAGACAACTAGGAAGGATCCGGGCTCTGAGCAGTTCTAATTTCTAATATTAAAATGCGTACAAACCTTATCTTATACTCAATGTTTGCTTAATCACTTGAATGTAAATCCCTAGAAAATATAATATTTTCTTGCTTGGATTGCTATTTTAGGCTAATCTGTATCAATAAATAGAAATCAAAACATACATTTTTAAAAATAATTTGAAGGCTGGAGGATTGAAATGCAGAATGTTGAAGGTTTGTTGTACTGTTTGCAGTTTATAGTAAATACTAAGATATTTGTTAAATACTAGGTTTCTAGGTAAACATACTGGGAGAAATCTAACCTTTGGTTTAGTTAAAGAAACAGATAGTTATTCCTCGGATTTAGAGAACCTACTGTATGTATACTAGGACCTAGAGAACCTACTGTATGTGTACTAGGAACTAGAGAACCTACCGTATGTGTACTAGGAGCTAGAGAACCTACTGTATGTATACTAGGAGCTAGAGAACCTACCGTATGTATACTAGGAGCTAGAGAACCTACCGTATGTTTACTAGGAACTAGAGAACCTACTGTATGTATACTAGGAGCTAGAGAACCTACCGTATGTGTACTAGGAGCTAGAGAACCTACTGTATGTATACTAGGAACTAGAGAACCTACTGTATGTATACCAGGAGCTAGAGAACCTACTGTATGTATACTAGGAACTAGAGTACCTACCGTATGTGTACTAGGAGCTAGAGAACCTACTGTATCTATACTAGGAGCTAGAGAACCTACCATATGTGTACTAGGAGCTAGAGAACCTACCGTATGTGTACTATGAGCTAGATAACCTACCGTATGTGTACTAGGAGCTAGAGAACCTACTGTATGTATACTTGAAGCTAGAGAACCTACTTTATGTATACTAGGAGCTAGAGAACCTACTGTATGTGTACTAGGAGCTAGAGAACCTACCGTATTTATACTAGGAGCTAGAGAAACTACCGTATGTGTACTATGAGCTAGAGAACCTAAAGTATGTGTACTAGGAACTAGAGAACCTACGGTATGTATACTAGGATCTAGAGAACCTACCGTTTGTGTACTAGGAGATAGAGCACATACTTTATGTGTACTAGGAGCTAGAGAACCTACCGTATGTGTACTAGGAACTAGAGAACCTACCGTATGTATACTAGGATCTAGAGAACCTACCGTTTGTGTACTAGGAGATAGAGCACATACTTTATGTGTACTAGGAGCTAGAGAACATACTGTATCTATACTATGAGCTAGATAACCTACTGTATCTAACCTAGCTGAGCCAACTTAATCAATTGCAGTGCTGAACTAAGTGCACTCAATCCTGTTATCGCTTTATATCTGCTTCTGTATTGGAGAGGGGGGCAGACTGCACAGTTTCTTGGCGTATAAATTCAAAATAAACATCAGACCTTATCTCAGTTATTGCGTCATTTCATTTTTTAAAGGGACAGTGCACAAAATAAAGCCATGTTATATTAAAAGTAATAATTTGTTTTATTATATTTTACTTTTTGTGAACTCAATGAACACAACTTTATCCCCATGTTTATCAACTCCTTGAACACAACCCTGTCTCCATGTTTATCTACTCCTTGAACCCAGCCCTGTTTCCATGTTTATCTACTCATTGAAAACAACCCTGTCTCCATGTTTATTTACTCCTTGAAAACAACCCTGTCTCCATGTTTATCTACTCCTTGAACAAACCCTGACTCCGTGCTTATCTACTCCTTGAAAACAACCCTGTCTCCATGTTTATCTACTCCTTGAACCCAACCCTGTCTCCATGTTTTTATACTCCTTGAACCCAACCCTGTCTCCATGTTTTTATACTCCTTGAACCCAACTCTGTCTCCATGTTTATCTACTCCTTGAACCCAACCCTGTCTCCATGTTTATCTACTCCTTGAAACCAACCTTGTCTTTATCCAGAAAAGGATTCTGAGCTGAATCTGACACTGAATCCAGAAAAGATGGATGCGGGACGAAATAAATATTTTCAATTATGGTATTGGCAACACCCTATTGTTCACAAACCCTTGTGTGTGATGTTATATGCATCTTTTAAAGGGACTGTGAGCGTAATTTTAGGTGACCCTCCATGCAAAAGATGGAAATACACGATTTACAACCGTACCCTTGAAACATTTATCTGATAAATTATCTGGAAGATATTGTCGATTTTTTAGGCTATGAGTGCAGAAGAAGAGCGGAAATCACTTTTGTAGAGAACACACAATTATAAATAATCAGTTTTCAAAATCATAATCATTGATATCTATAGATTATTAAATAAACATAGATAGCTTATGTACGCAAAATCACCAAGAATAGTACAGTCCGCGAACTCATACTTCTAGAGGTCAAAGTGTACTTCAATGATAAGCGGGGGGGTTTGGTGTTTTAATGGATTTCATAATTATTAAACCACTCAGGAGTGAATTTTATTTTGAGAATATCAATATATCATATTGACGAGAACTGAAGAAGGACATGAGAAGGACTAAGCTAACTTGAATTTCTCTCTACACAACTCAGGTACACCACAAGTATTCAATGACATAAGAACAGCCAATGTTCACAACCGACCTAGTTAATCTATAAAATAGGAATATCTTTAAAACATCACTGTACATTTATATCTTTCAAGATGAAAAATGTCGTCTTATGCGCAATCTATCTTTATCTATGTTGATATCTAATTCATACTTGAACAGACAAAGCTTTTAAGCTATCATTGTAAATCAAATCAAAAGCTAAGGCGTGTCGACACTTTGAAGCCGGCCCAATCTTAAAAATTTCATTTTACATAGAATCCATGTAATGTTTCTGTAAAAAAAATTATTTTTATTTCAAAAAGAGTAAAAATCTTATTCTATACTTTTAACCAAGGTTCTAATGTAAGAAAAGATGTACTGCAGCGTACTGTCTCTGGGCGGTAATGTAAACACAAGACGGATATGTAAGTCTGACATGGGATCCATCTTTCACATAAAAAATCAATGAAATATTCTGGTCATAGGAATCTTTTATGTGAATTATCAAAATTATCAAAAGTTAATGCTTTAAACCTCCTCAGATACTAAACGAACACTGATGCATCTATTCTTGTTTACAATTCCGCCCAGAGAGAACTAGTTTTAATATGTTCGCAGAGTATACGCAACTGAAAGTAACTTTCCTTGCATTATAATCTTGCTTTTAACTATACTGGAGAATTAATTCAGTTCATGAAGAGCATCAATAAATTAAAAATAAAAATAAAAATACTTTAAAAAATTGTATAGGCGCGCCAGTATTAAAATTTGCTTGCAGAAAACACTAAGTTTTTCATGTATTATGTCCGTATTATGTCCGTATTCTGGCGTTAAAGCTTGGAGACAATCCAATGTGATATAGGATGCTCTTTATATAAATATTGAATAAGTACAATGGTTACCCATAAATTTAACCTTGGAATCGTCATATTTTAAGAGTTTCCGGTCGTCTTTGCAGTCTCATCATTTGTGGGTAACCATATACAATTTTAAAATTGATTCGGATACCCTCTAATTTTTTAATACTGCACTACCGTTAACCGAGAAAGAGCTATATTTAATCTGAAACAAACTAAGAATTGACAAGTATTTACATTTCAAGTTAAATGTGGATTCACGTCAAACAAAAGTAAATTGTACGATAGATTGAGATCTTAAATGTTTCTAACTTCTCTATTGAAGAAAGTTTGAGAAGATCAAAAAATGTTTTGAATTTTTAGTTTGCAACCTGATAAATTTGTTTTCTCACTAGTGGAGCTACGAGGTCCCGAAGTCGTAGCAGTATTTACATTTTAACTTCTACTTGTGTCTAGTTCACAGTGGATTGTTGAATTATGATACATTTTACAATGTTACACAATACAAGATAATATAAGTTATCTGTAATTGTTATTTAATATGAATATGAACATGAATTATCATCAAGACCAATTCTCAGTATTAAAGTGACTGAACACTTGTACCTCTGAAAGCTTTGTCTGATCAAGGATGAATGAGTTAATGAATGAGATATCAATGATTTCTTTTTTTTTAAATTAATATTTTCCAATTGCAGTTTTTTAATTAGTAACTTGCGGATTTCTAGAAACAAAAAATCCCTTATTTTAGTTTTAAGAACACTTCTCAAGCTTTCAATCTGGATCAAATAAATGGGACTGTGCACGATAGAACTTTTAGAAATGACGTGACTGGAAAATATGAATACAGTCCCTTTCAGGGCCTTACAGTCCCTTTCAGGGCCTATTATGCTTATTTCACTGGAAAATACGAATACAGTCCCTTTCAGGGCCTATTATGCTTATTTCACTTTCTTACAATTAAGCTCGTTAACTAAGTATATTAGGTAGTACCTCATTTCCATCTTAAATAAATTTTTTTTTTTTAAATAATCTTTAAAAATAAAATCCAGAAAAAAACGACCCACCAAAAGCGAAGGTGTTGTGACACTTAAAAGTAGACCCGGTTTTGAAATCTGAACATCGATGGGTTTTTTTCTTGTTTTTTTCTTCTTCAAATTTCCTGTTTTTGCAAACGTTTTAAACAAATCATTAATTTTGACTAAATTTTAATTATTATACTAATCAAATACTTGAAACATCATGAAAGATAAAAAATGTTTTACAGTTTTAGAGTTCCGATTCACATTCAGACATAGTTTAAAGAATAAAAAATAGATATAGATATGACAAATAAAAATATTTAGATTACGAGATAAAACATAAACTAAGTGTAAAATAAAATCTACCACCCTGTAACTCGTCCCCCCCACCCCCCTTGCCGGTACGAGCAAGGCCTACTAGGCCCCCGGTTTCAGACTAGGCCTGCCTGGGCCTAGTGGCACGTGTCCCTCACCGCCCAACTCGGCTTGAGTGCCCAATATCTAGTAGTTCTCTCACAGTAACAAGTAGACAGCAGTATAGAGCGGAGTGATGTGAATATTGGATTAAAGTGTATATAGGATATGTGGCCGTGTTTCCTAGTTATACTTCTCCTCTCTCAATCCGCCCTCAGTCGGAAGAAACAAAAACCCTCAATAAACTCAATCTCCGGGAGCATAGATGACACCCAGAAATATAGTTCATCAGGTATAGATTAGTAGACGGTGCATAGATTATCATGATCAGGATAAAATTTCAGTTTTCGTAACGTTATAGTTTCTCCATGCACGATATATTGCACTGTAAAGAGAATTAGACTATTGAAGCTTGAATGTTTGAACCCTGCAATAATCTGTTTTACAAGCTAGAGGACGGATACTCCCAAATAACATACTCCGAAAACTTGGAAAAATTTAGATTAGTTGAATCATTTTCACACATTTTTTAAACTATAGACAACGGAGTTCTTTCTCATTTTCAACTTTTAGAAGGGAGTAGGGAGTACTTTACCATTTTATCTTTAAACTAGGAATAGTAGGGAGTAGGGAGTACTTTACCATTTTATCTTTAAACTAGGAATAGTAGTGAGTAGCTTATTATGTTCATTGTTTATCTCAAACTAGGAATATTATGTTATGGTTTATCATTTTAATCTATAACTAGGAATAGAAGGGAGTAGTTTATCATTTTCATCGTTAAACTAGGAGTAGTTTGGAGTAGTTTATCATTCTTATCTTTAACTAGGAATTGTAGGAAGTAGTTTATAATTTTATTTTTAAACTAAGAAAAGTAGGAAGTGGTTTATCATTTTATTTAGAAACTGGGAATAGTAGGAAGTAGTTTATTATTTTATTTAGAAACTAGGAATAGTAGGAAGTGGTTTATTATTTTATTTTGTAACTAGGAATAGTAGGGAGTAATTTATGATTTTATTTTTAAACTAGGAATAGTAGGAAGTAGTTTATCATTTTCATCTTTAACTAAGAATAGAAGGGAGTAGTTTATCATTTTCATCGTTAAACTAGGAGTAGTTGGGAGTAGTTTATTAGTTTCATCTTTAACTAGGAATAGTAGGAAGTGGTTTATCATTTTATTTTTAAACTAGGAATAGTAGGAAGTAGTTTATCATTTTCATCTTTAAAATAGGAATAGCAGGGTATCGTTAAGCATTTTCATCTTTAAATTAGGAATAGTAAGAAGTAGTTTATCATTTTCATCTTTAACTAGGAATATTTGGACGTTGTTTATTATTTATATCTTTAACTAGGAATAGTAGAAGGAGTTTATCATTTTCATCCTTAACTAGGAATAGTAGGAAGTAGTTTATCATTTTCATCTTTAAATTAGGAATATTTTGGAGTAGTTTTTCATTTTCAACTTTAAACTAAGAGTAGTTTGGAGTAGTTTAGCATTTTCATCTTTAAACAAGGAATAGTAGGGAGAAGTTTATCATTTTCTTCTTCTAGCAGGAAGCAGTTTATCATTTCAAAAGTAGGAATAAGGGAGTAGTTTAACATTTTCATCTTAACTAGGTATATTTGGGAGTAGTTTATCATTTTATTTTGAAACTTTACTTTGTAAATAGGGTACCATTGAATCGTACATACCACTTTGTAAATAGGGTACCATTGAATCGTACATACCACTTTGTAAATAGGGTATCCTTGAATCGTACATACCACTTTGTAAATAGGGTACCATTGAATAGTACATACCACTTTGTAAATACGGTTCCCTTGAATAGTACATGCCACTTTGTAAATAGGGTACCCTTGAATCGTACATGCCACTTTGTAAATAGGGAACCCTTGAATCGTACATACCACTTTGTAAATAAAGTTCCCTTGAATAGTACATGCCACTTTGTAAATAGGGTACCCTTGAATCGTACATGCCACTTTGTAAATAGGGTTCCCTTGAATCGTACATACCACTTTGTAAATAGGGTTCCCTTTCAGTCCCTTTAAACTATAAAGCAGGAATACTTTTTAATTTTTTTCCTTTACTCAACATTAAAAATTATTTTTATTTCTACAAAATTAAATTGGCCAAGTTTTGTAAATTCATTATGCAAAATACATTTTAGGTTTAGCTTCTCGGTAAATTACACTCCACAGTTTCATTACAAAGCGAAAATGCTACCATTCAATTTTCTTAAACGTTATCTTTATGCAGCTGTAAGGATCATGTTGCTGAAAAAATTATATTTTATTAAATGTGTAATTTCAATAATCTATACTAAAAAGATACTTAAAGAGAACGCGTCTCCAAATACAAAACTATATTATGTAAATTAAATGTGGATTAAAATTTTATGTTTTCTTGTAGTTGTAACCTTCCTTTCTATGTAGATACCTTGTATTATTACTTTCTATACAGACACCTTGTATTATTACTTTCTATACAGACACCTTGTATTATTACTTTCTATATAGATACCTACATGAAACCTTCTGTATATAGATAAATTAAAACCTATTTTTCTTTATCATCTCTTCCATAGCCTTTATTTCAGAGTGTAGGTTTGGAGGTCAATCTCATGAACTTGAGGACACCTGGCATCCTGACCTCGGACCTCCCTTCGGAATCATGTTTTGCGTACACTGTGAGTGCGTACCGGTGAGTCAACCTTGTAAACTTTACCATAACCCTTCCTCTCTTTACCATAACCCTTCCTCTCTTTACCATAATCCTTCCTCTCTTTACCATAACCCTTCCTCTCTTTACCATAACCCTTCCTCTCTTTACCATAACCCTTCCTCTCTTTACCATAACCCTTCCTCTCGTTACCATAACCCTTCCTCTCTTTTCTTCATTTTCCCCTCTTTCTCTCTTTCCATCCTCCCTCTTTCCCTTCTCCTTCTTTCCCGCCAATCTAGTTTTTTTTTCACTGTAGCGCGCTCTCCTTGTTCACATCAAACTTATCCTGGAGATACTACGCTTTAGATTGATATATTATTGGGAATTACTCTCTTAGTATCCGCTACCACTCTCTTACCCTTGCTCTTACCATTCTCGTGTTCTCGTGTTCTCGTCTCAGCGCTCGTTCCTTGTTCTGTTTAAACCTAGCTCTAGCCTTTACTTTTGTCATCCAACACGTCCTAATATACATTTTTGTGAATTACTCTGTTGAAAAGAATGAAGAAGTCCCTTATACCACATACCAATGGAAGAAAATGTAGTTACGGTGTATTGAATATAGTTCGGCGTACTGAATATAGTACGATGTATTGAATATAGTACGGTATACTGAATAAAGTACGGTGTACTGAATATAATACGGTGTACTGAATATAGTATGGTGTACTGAATATAGTAAGTTGTACTGAATATAGTACGGTGCACTGAATATAGTACGGTGTACTGAATATAGTACGGTGAACTGAATATAGTACAGTGTACTGAATAAAGTACGGTGTATTTAATATACTATGGTGTACTGAATATAGTACATTGCAAGAAACATAGTACAGTGCACATAGTACGGTACGGTACGGTACTGAATGTAGTAAGGTGTGCTGAATATAGTACAGTGTACTGAATATAGTGCGGTGTACTGAATATTGTACGGTGTACTGAGTATAGTACATTGCAAGAAATATAGTACAGTCCACTGAATATAGTACATTGCAAGAAATATAGTACAGTGCACTGAATATAGTACATTGCAAGAAATATGGTACAGTCGCTGCATATAGTACATTGCAAGAAATATAGTACAGTGCACTGAATAAAGTACATTGCAAGAAATTTAGTACAGTACACTGAATATAGTACATTGCAAGAAATATAGTAAGTGTACTGAATATAGTACATTGCAAGATATTTAGTACAGTGCACTGAAATTAGTACATTGCAAGAAATATTGAACAGTGCACTGAATATAGTACATTGCAAGAAATATAGTACATTGTACTGAATATAGTACGGTGTACTGAATATATTACGGTGTACTGAATATAGTACAGTGTACTGAATATAGTATATTGCAAGAAATATAGTACAGTGCAAGACATATAGTACAGCGCACTGAATATAGTACGATGTACTGGATATAGCACGGTGTTCTGAATAAAGTACAGTGCAAGAAATATAGTACGATGTACTGAATATAATACGGTGTACTGAATATAGTGCGATGTACTGAATATAGTACGGTGTACTGAATATAGTTCGGTGTACTGAATATAGTACAGTGTACTGAATATAGTACGGTGTGCTGAATATAGTACATTGCAAGAAATATAGTACAGTTCACTGAATATAGTACGGTGTATTGAATATAGTACGGTGTACTGAATATAGTAGATTGCACTGAATATAGTACTGTGTACTAGATGTAGTACGGTGTACTAGATGTAGTACTGTGTATTGTGTTGAATTTATAGTTTGGGATTGTTTTAAGAAAAAATTTAATATTACTTTCAAGATTTAAAAACTGTATTATGTTAAAGTTTTCTTTTATTAAACTTTAAAATAAATTTATCCTAAACAAAAATTTTGAGAAACGATCTGAAAACTATCTGAAAACGATCTGAAAACGATCGTTTCCATTTCCACACGTTCGTTTTTGCATCGTTTTTGCATCGTTTTTGGGTCGTTTTTGCATCGTTTTTTGCTGCGAATGTTATGCCAAAGACGATAAAGGAAAAAAACGACTAACTGAATGCAGTTCCCTAACTATGTACTCAGACTCTACATGTACAGCTGATTTACCTGTACAGTGTGCAAAGTTCGATGAACAGTACATAGTTTGGTGTATTTAAATAGAACGGAGGACTGAATATTGCACAGAGGAGTGTTTTCATCTTCCGGGATTAGAAACATGACAATTCTCAGGGAGAGGTTAGATCAGATTATATCTGAGACGTGGTTACGTTCCCTCACCAGAGAATTCATTTCAGGTTCATCGTGTAGGATGGGTCATAGGGGAAGGGGCGGGGTCAACTTATGGGATAGAAATTATAATTGATTATAAGATTATGTATGTGAGTCACAACAACTAAACCGTTTTGAATCAGGCATTGCCATCTTTGCATGAAGGTTTACTTGAAATTAAGCTTACAGTCTCTTTTAGTCGAGAACAAGAGAATTAAATGTAGAAAAATTCCAACTGTTTACACCTGACGGTCTGTGCAAAATTACGAAAATGTTTATTCTATCAACTTGTCTAATTTTCAGATAAACCCATACAGGTTCTTGTAGAAAGGTTTAAAGCAAATTTATTTATAATTAGTTCGGTCAAAACTAATTGAAAGCCGGGGGGCAATTTTCTGAATTTGTATGGGCGCTAAGTTATTCGGTATGAGCGGTCTTTAACAATTTTCTCCTTTAAGACGCAACAGATAGAAGTAAGATTATTAGCGATCAAAAGCGCTTTTTTATCGCATTAAGCCTATACCCCCTTTCATTTTTCGCGAACACTCCCTTTAAAAAATATCTTCCGCATTAGTACTCTTACCAATATGGATGATAGATTTTGACAAAAATAATATGTGTACAGCTGTAAGTTAACTAGAAGACTAAATAAATATGTACAGTCGTACCTGAAGTCCCTGAAGCCGGGTATCTTGTATTAAGATTGAAGATATTATAATATTTGATGTCAAAATTATATGCTCTCATTATCATTCTTTGTCTCTGCTGCATAATTCAAGTAGTAGCTTTGACTGAGAAACCACAATTGAGGAATATCAATTTTTAGATAGAAAAAAAAGAATATAGTTCAACGATCAATTTTTAGATAGAAAAAAAAGAATATAGTTCAACTATATATCCTTCAAAGAGTACCGTGCCTACAGTACCTTGAAGGGCATATATATATTATATAACATATATTTAAATAGATAAATAATAGAATACCAATGTATTTATAACAAACCAAGAAGAAAAAAGTTGAGCAAAACACAAGGAAGTCTCTAAACCAAATAACTAGACTACGGGTATAAGAAAGGATAGGGAGCTGTATATCTCCTCTCCCGTACTCTAACTCTACTATGGAGCGGTTGATCCCAATCTGTCCCAGCATACAAGTATACATGGATATTTATCAATCCAACCTGCAAATACTGCACTGCAACCACCGGAGAGACTGTGAATAAAGGGACTGTAGGTAAAATTTACCCAGAAGCAAATCTACTAAATCCCAATCTTCTGGCTCATTTGATCCGGAATAGAAGTATTCATCGATTTCCGAACATTTTTATATTTTTTTCATTTTCTTCATGGAATTTGATTTTTTAAATATTTTAAAAAAAATGTTCTTCTATATTTAAAAATCCGAATAATGTAAAAATGATTGGCAAAGAACATGTTAAATAAGTCCAATAAAAGTCCAATATTGCTACCTTTCTTATATAACATGATAATTTTCAAGGAAAGACACATTTAAACTACGTTTACAATTTTACTTTACTAAAAACGTGGACGAAAACTAGATTTAGCTTGCTTGCATTTATATGCATAGAGGTTTATATATAATTAGATATATCAAGAGAAGTAGAATTGTAAATATATAAAAACAGACTGAGGATAAGGGCATTGGGAGAACAACAAGGGGAGTTGAGGCATAAGAAGAAGAAAGAGAAGTGTGAAGGATTTGTTTATTGAAATATTGAGATATGGGGCGTGAAAGAACCCCTCAATCTCCCATCATCCCTCCCACTCCCCCCTGCTCCCTTGATTATTTTTGATAACTAATAATTTGGTAACTAACATTTTGGTAACAAACATTTTGGTAACTAGCAATTTGGTAACTAGCAATTTGGTAACTAATAAGTTGGTAACTAACAATTTGGTAACCTGAAATTTGGTAACCCGACAATTTGTAACTGACAATTTGGTAACCAACAATTTGGTAACCAACAATTTGGTAACCAACAATTCGGTAACTTGACATTTTGGTAACCTAAAATTTGGTTACCGACAATTTGGTAACTAACGATTTTATTATTGAAACTTATGCTTCACAATCATTGTTTATATATTTATTTGTTGAATACATAGAGAGAAAAAAACAATATACAGGATTTCTTAAATGTTTAGCATGAAAAATCCGCAAAAATTGTTTGTTACCAAATTGCAAATTGTGAGGTTACCAAATTATTAGTTACCAAATTGTTAGTTACCAAAATGTTAGTTACCAAATGTCTGCTAATATTAAAGAATGGATGAGGGTCCAAGCTTTCTACATATTTTGAACGAAGCTAAAGGTTCTGTATCTAAACCTTGTGAAAGGTAGTAAGGGATAATTATCTTATAACCAGTAATTATACCAAATAATCTTGCATCTTTCCTTACAAAAACACTAAAAGGCCACAATTCGGCTTAGATTGGGGGCGCCATAATACCTGCACACAGAATACTGGATACTGGATATACAGCTGATACCATAAAACTGGATACTGGATGCAGCTATACCATGGAGTTTGATACTAGATACTGGATACTTGATATTGACTGTAAGTAATGTCTGTTAATATTTACACTGGACTTTGTATGTTAGTTAATATTTATACTGGACATTGTCTGCAAGTTAATATTTACATCGGACATTGTCTGTTAGTTAATATTTACACTGGACATTGTCTGTTAGTTAATATTTACATCGGACATTGTCTGTTAGTCAATATTTACACTGGACATTGTCTGTTAGTTAATATTTACATCGGACATTGTCTGTTAGTCAATATTTACACTGGACATTTTCTGTAAGTTAATATTTACACTGGACATTGTCTGTTAGTTAATATTTACACTGGACATTGTCAGTTAGTTAACATTTACACTGGACATTGTCTGTAAGTTAATATTTACACTGGACATTGTCTGTTAGTTAATATTTACACTGGACATTGTCTGTTAGTTAATATTTACACCGGACATTGTCTGTTAGTTAATATTTATACTGAACATTGTCTGTTAGTTAATATTGATAAAGTGAACTATATAAACTGGACAATGACGGAGCAGTGTGAAAGCGTGAGATGGCCTTGCATAGTTGCATCGTTGAACATTGAACAATACTAAACACACTTTAGAGGAACTTTACCCATAGCTAGACCTTCGAAATATTTTTTTTCTATTAATTTCATGCAGAAATCATGATACAGTATATATTTAAAAAAAAACTAGATTTTTGAGGTTTTTAAATTTTTTGGGAAACTCTGTGCACCTATTTTTGATAAGTTTTTAAATATATTGCTTGTCTATCTATTTGTTCAGCTGTATATAAACAATAAATGTTAACACGGCTGAACCGATAGGGCCCAATTTTTGTGTTGAAACTGTTGATGTATCTATTTTAGACAATTAAACTAGTAAATGTTTAATTTGTTTATTAGGAATTTCCGAAATAAAATTCTTAAAATTTAGGGCAGTATTGCCCCAATAACGATTTTCTGCAGGTTAGGAAGTTATATTACAAAACATTATTAAATAAAAATTTTATCATTTTGTTTCTGTATTAATAAAAATTTTATTATTTTGTCTCTGTATTCTAAATATAATTAGAGACTCGGGGGGTGGGGGGCGGATTGGTGCTGAGGCCCCCCTGAATTTTTTTTTTCACAAACTCTAATTGTCTAATCCCTATATCTTTACAATCTGATGATGTAAACCTTTGATATTTCAAACTTAGATTCAAAGGTCCACGACATTGGGTAGCAAAGATATTAGAAAAGTAGAGTTTGTGACAAAAACTCAGTTCCTTTAAGCCTGCTCTGGATAAACTGCTGTTTACGACCCTGAAAATATTGGACATTTAGATCAAAATCGGAATGAAAATTCATTCTTTCTAAAATCATTAGTTGAAATCCGTTTTGTATAGAATATTGGGAGGGGGATGATTTAAAAAAAGGGANTTTGATATATTTTATACATATCTATATTTGATACCATTATACATATCTATATTTGATATATTTTATACATATCTATATTTGATACCATTATACATATCTATATTTGATATATTTTATACATATCTATATTTGATACCATTATACATATCTATATTTGATATATTTTATACATATCTATATTTGATACCATTATACATATCTATATTTGATATATTTTATACATATCTATATTTGATACCATTATACATATCTATATTTGATATATTTTATACATATCTATATTTGATACCATTATACATATCTATATTTGATATATTTTATACATATCTATATTTGATACCATTATACATATCTATATTTGATATATTTTATACATATCTATATTTGATACCATTATACATATCTATATTTGATATATTTTATACATATCTATATTTGATACCATTATACATATCTATATTTGATATATTTTATACATATCTATATTTGATACCATTATACATATCTATATTTGATATATTTTATACATATCTATATTTGATACCATTATACATATCTATATTTGATATATTTTATACATATCTATATTTGATACCATTATACATATCTATATTTGATATATTTTATACATATCTATATTTGATACCATTATACATATCTATATTTGATATATTTTATACATATCTATATTTGATACCATTATACATATCTATATTTGATATATTTTATACATATCTATATTTGATACCATTATACATATCTATATTTGATATATTTTATACATATCTATATTTGATACCATTATACATATCTATATTTGATATATTTTATACATATCTATATTTGATACCATTATACATATCTATATTTGATACCATTATACATATCTATATTTGATACCATTATGGTCGATATATTTTTTCTTTAGTCTAAAAATAGTCTCTAAAGAAGTTGAGGCTCAGATGTTTTGTTTTCCTAACAAAAGAACAGTACTCCGTGTCCTCTTTATGTCTGGAGCGGAGAGGGTTCCAGGACGGATACAGAACTATGACAAGTAAAGATATGTACTTTAGTTAAAGGAATATGTAATCAGAACTATTCTCCTTGAGATCTGATGGTTTTTTTACGATTTAGGGGTCCTCAACTTTATATATTTATAAGCTAATTATTGTTTCCGAGATCCTCTTTCATTTTTCATGAATCGATCTTTAAATCGTCCTCCATACTTTCAATATACGCATTTAATTGCATAACAATTCAGTTCCCGCATTTTCTCTTGTTATATTTACTCACTGTTCGTTACAAAATAAATATTTGTTCATCAGGGAAATTTCTTCACTTAAATATAAAACATTAATGAACCTTTATAGATAAGGTTCATTAATGTTTTGATTATACTCCTAGTTATCTTTCAGAAAACTTCATCTAGGCGCCACAGCGGCGCCAGGCGTTGGTTAGAGAGGGACGATATATATAGTTTATACTCTAATCATCCTATCCTACTGGAGATAGGGTCAATTTAGCTGTCAGATAGGTTTAAAGTGAGTTCTCAACTCAACACTCTAGTTCTACTCTAGTTCTCCTCTAGTTCTCCTCTAGTTCTCCTCTAGTTCTTCCCTAGTTCTCCTCTAGTTCTTCTCTAGTTATCCTTTAGTTCTTCTCTAGTTCTCCTCTAGACTAGTTCTCCTTTAGTTCTCCTCTAATTCTTCCCTAGTTCTCCTCTAGTTCTTCTCTAGTTCTCCTCTAGTTCTCCTCTAGTTCTTCTCTAGTTCTTCTCTAGTTCTCCTCTAGTTCTCCTCTAGTTATCCTTTAGTTCTTCTCTAGTTCTCCTCTAGACTAGTTCTCCTTTAGTTCTTCTCTAGTTCTTCTCTAGTTCTCCTCTAGTTCTCCTTTAGTTCTCTTCTAGTTCTCCTTTAGTTCTCCTCTAGTTCGTCTCTAGTTTTCCGCTAGTTTTCCTCTAGTTCTCGTTTAGTTCTCCTCTAGTTCTCCTCTAGTTCTCGTTTAGTTCTCCTCTAGTTCTCCTTCAGTTCTTAGTTCTTCTCTAGTTCTTCTCTAGTTCTTCTCTAGTTCTCTTCTAGTTCTCCTCTAGTTCTCCTCTAGTTCTCCTCTAGTTCTCTTCTAGTTCTCCTTTAGTTCTTCTCTAGTTCTCTTCTTGTTCTCGTTCAGTTTTCCTCTAGATCTCCTCTAGTTCTCGTTTAGCTCTCCTCTAGTTCTCCTCTATTTCTCCTTTAGTTCTCCTCTAGTTCTCCTCTATTTCTCCTTTAGTTCTCCTTTAGTTCTCCTTTAGTTCTCCTGTAGTTCTCCTCTTGTTCTCCTCTAGTTCTCCTTTAGTTCTCCTGTAGTTCTCCTCTTGTTCTCCTCTAGTTCTCCTCTAGTTCTCCTCTAGTTCTCCTCTAGTTCTCCTCTAGTTCTCCTCTAGTTCTCCTCTTGTTCTCCTCTAGTTCTCCTTTAGCTCTCAGTCATCTGCCGACTCTCTGCAGGTTATTCTTTGTTCTCTTATCTTGATGATTGTTCTTGTCCTGATTATAAAAGTGCCTTCTCCCCCTTCCCCCTCCCCTCTACGTAGATCTCATGTTATCCCTGAGAACCGAGGTGATGAGTTTCATCCCGTCTCAACACTCACGTCCTACTCTTCTCTTCTCATATTTAAAATATATTAGTGTAATTTTGTGGGAAAAAGTGACAAGGAGCACAGACAAGAAATATAAAATACCAGACTTTACCAACCCGTCTTCATCCTACACCCTTCTGCTATACAGGGAACCTACTATTCTTCTCCATATATGTATATATATTCCTCTCCTACCTTCTATCCTTCCACTATACAGGGAACCTAGTATTCTTCTCCATATATATATATTCCTCTCCTTCTATCCTTCCCCTACTGAGGTAGCTAATTCTAGGTAGCTAGGTTGAGATTAATGTTTTGTAAAGGAATAAAGGAGAATATCCTCTGATTTTATCAAATTGTGATTCCAAATATAAAATATATTATTAGTTGTTCATTTTAAAATTTTAATGTTGCATGCATACAAAGATGTCAGTATTTTATACTAGTGGTGGTATTTAAATCTGTTATGTTTATGTAGAGTATAAACTCCTACGGGGAAAATCTATCTGAATTTCTTAATATGACGGGGCAATCTAAATCTTTCACGAGGAAACCTTTTTTTGGGGGAAAATTTACGTTAGATCGAGGAAAACTATTCGAAATCAGTTTGTTTCTAAACAAAATATTCTGGATTTCATCAAGATTCATGTTTTCACTCCATTTTACAAACATTAATTTCTACACATAAAGTTGTCTGTTTGATTGTATTAAATACATGTTTAAGGCAGAACCAATCCGGCCAAACTTTTTGTGGGACTTCACAAGATCCCAGTTTTTGTGCACTTCTGAAATAAATAAAATAAAACTATAAATTTTTTTAAACCTTTCATGGAAATAGAGATAAGTCTGCGAAATTTTAAATTGTCATTGTTTAATAATGTACTAAGGGTAAATCAGGTAAAATAAAAAAAAAGAATATAAAGAGACGCGAAGTAGCCTAAAAACATTAATCTCTATATTATTTAGATATGTTAGAATCTGTACTCTTGTTTATTCAACTGTTGAGAACATGTAAAAGCATGTTTTTCCATCAGATTCAAGAAAATATGAGATAAATATTCCTGAAATGTTTATTCTCGGTGGAGGTCCGAATTCTTTTCATTTCTTCCGTCTGTACCTTATCCTTCTTCTTATCCTATACCTTTCTTTACTTATCCTTCTTCTTATCCTATACCTTTCTTTACATATCCTTCTTCTTATCCTATACCTTTCTTTACTTATCCTTCTTCTTATCCTATACCTTTCTTTTCTACTTATCCTTCTTCTTATCCTATACCTTTCTTTTCTACTTATCCTTCTTCTTATCCTTTACCTTTCTTTTCTCCTTATCCTTCTTCTTATCCTCTACCTTTCTTTTCTACTTATCCTTCTTCTTATCCTCTACCTTTCTTTTCTTCTTATCCTTCTTCTTATCCTTTACCTTTCTTTTCTACTTATCCTTCTTCTTATCCCCTAACTTTCGTTTCTACTTATCCTTCTTCTTATCCTCTACCTTTCTTTTCTACTTATCCTTCTTCTTATCCTCTACCTTTCTTTTCTACTTATCCTTCTTATCCCCTAACTTTCTTTTGTTCTTATTTTTTCAGAAATTTCTTGCTTCTGTGTTTGTGTACATAATTTTTCTTCTCCTCTACTTAGTCCTTAATTCTGTAATTCTGTACTTTCTAGCAGAACAGTACAGTGATGTCCTCCTTCACTTGTACCAAAGCCTCTGTTGTACAGCTATCTCCTTTACCTGTACAACATCCTCTGCTGTACATCCTTTCCACTCATGTACTTCAGGTTTTGTGGATGTAACAGGTGTTGATTGGGTTGTAGTTAATCCCTTTATGTGCGCATTCTTAAACTTGCGGGATTAGGGTTTATCCTGTGATCCTAACTATAAATAAGTTGCACTTTTACATTTGTAAATCACACATTTTTCCAGCTCCTATGATTATTTGCATTTCTGCAGATTATCCCAGATATCTACTAATGTTGTAAATTTAAAATGACCAGTTTCTCTCGTCCTCCACAGCTGTTTAAACCTTTTAAAGTTTATAAAAACAATTTTTCATTTTGCATTCTTAGATATTAATATTACATATAAACTAGACAAAATCCACAAATTTTGCATTTATTGAGATTTAGTTCTAACTTAAAAGAGCATCTTATAAAATCTAATCATGAATTTTCTTTTTCCGAAGGGGGGGGGGACTAACGGACTACATTGCATGAAGGTTGACATCTTCTAAAACTAGAGATAAAGTTCTAAAGTTATCGGTATTCACATTTTTGAAATTACAATAAATGCAGTCGGAATTCTTTCCCCTTGTTTCCCCCTCAAATACAATGTAGTGAACATGCGTTCATCCTTAGACTGTGTTGATCTTAGGTTTCTTTTAGTATTGTATTCAGTATTCGGTATAGTCGGTCGTCAGTAGCTTTCTCAGATATGTATTCTATGAATTTCAAGTGAAATCATGCAGAGTCCAATTCGCATAAAGTTACTGCAATTCAGGGATAAATAAGGTTTTCAATTATTAGGTTTTTTAAATTTATTTTCAGGGGTGTTTATTGTATTTTAGGTAATATATTGCTGTACAGGCGCTTATTTTATTCTCTACATATATATATTTAAGGAGTATATAGGTAATTTTTACATCAGTATCTCATACAGGAGTATATTCTCCCTTTGAGGGAGTGTTTTTACATCAAGGGAGTGTATCTCATACAGGAGTATATGCTCCCTTTGAGGGAGTGTTTTTACATCAAGGGGGTGTATCTCATACAGGAGTATATGCTCCCTTTGAAGGGGTGTTTTTACATCAAGGGGGTGTATCTCATACAGGAGTATATATGCTCCCTTTGAGGGGGTGTTTTTACATCAAGGGGGTGTATCTCATACAGGAGTATGTGCTCCCTTTGAGGGGGTGTTTTTACATCAAGGGTGTGTATCTCATACAGGAGTATATGCTCTCTTTGAGGGGGTATTTTACATCAAGGGGTGTATCTCATACAGGAGTATATGCTCTCTTTGAGGGGGTATTTTACATCAAGGGGGTGTATCTCATACAGGATTATATGCTCCCTGTTAGGGGGTATTTTTACATCAAGGGGTGTATTTAATCTTTTGAGTTAAAAAAAACCTAATTCCAGTTTACGTTGCACTTTTCAATTAAAAAAAATATATACATTCTGGAAAACCCGGTTTTCACGAGTAGATAATTGAAAATAAGAATAATCCAACCTAATTGCTAAATTCTAATTAATCTTCATGTGAAAGTAAATAAAAATGGGAAATGAAATGTGTAATGATAAGTCACCCAATCTACTGTCTAACACGGGACACAATCTCTAATTTTGCAGAATATCGATACGACTTTGCGACCTCTTACAACCAAGAGTGAGAAAAAATACTTTTTTTTTGAAAATGTTGGATGAAAGAAAAAAAGAAAAAATGATTAGTAAATAATTTATTTTTAAATGTTTAGATTCACAAGAAGCGGCGGATAGTAGGACGGGTTCGGTGCAAGAATATAAAGTCTGAATGTCCTAAGCCTAGTTGTCCTGAACCTATCCTGCTCCCAGGAAGATGCTGTAAAGTGTGCCCGGGACAAGATAACAGTAAGCAGAAATCTTATAAACTCTAAAACGTACGCATTAAAAATAGTTTAGAATAATTAAGGAATCCTATTTTATGCTTCTACGATTTTTGTAAAATGACTCAAACTGTATAAATTTCACGAAAACAAAACTTTTGGACAAAGTTTCTCATTGTATCAATCCATTTGAGAACAACTAACTCTCTTCAAATTTCATGATCTTAAGATTTTATACGATAAAATATATTAAATGATAATTACGATGTTGATGACCGAAAGAAATAACTGTTTTTCTGTTTGAATCCGTAATTTAAAAAAATTGTATCTGTTAAATTATGTGCAATATCTTAATTTTGATGTGTGTAACATTATTATATGGAAGGCAACTCTAGACATCTTTACTGCTTACGATTCAATTAATTTAGAAATCCTACATTCATGCAATTTGCAAAGTATTTAATTCAGCTGATTTGCAAGCAAAGGACATGTTTATACCGTCAAGTGATTAGAAAGTATATTGCCTTGTAAAATTATGGCATGATTATTTATAACCCAAAGTACAAAGTTTAATCATAAAATATATTCACGTTAAGAAAAACATTTGAAATAAGGTAAAACTGGGGCAAATGTTCATTTTTTCAACTTTTCTAGATTTTCTTAGATTTTCCAGAGTTTTAGGTTTTATTTCGAACAGTGGGATTGGACAATTTATAGCAATTTGTTAACTACAGACAATACAATTCAAATAGAAAATTATCAAAGATATCTTCATTATAAATAGGAAACACATAGCTCAAGGTTGTCCTAAAAAATTGCGTACATTTTCTAGATCGACCCGACCTGACTCACTTTTACTTTCTTGTAGACCTAGACATGATTTTAGAATTTTAAAGCACTTGTTTTAACTTAAAAATTTTAAAGAAATTATTTTAAAAAGTCTCATTTCTTTTTGCGTGAGGTCTCGAACCTTTGGATCGCTGTGGAGGGGGTTAAAAGGGGTTTAATCGTTACTATATAAAGGTTCGCTCTTAACTACGTTAACAATCCCTTTAAATGTTCAGATCCTGACAACAATATTCAGGTTAACGATCCCTTTAAATGTTTAGATCCTGACAACAATATCCAGGTTGATCTAGAGAGAGAAGAACAAGAGAAGAACGGAAGACGTAAGTTTTTAAATATTTACGACCCCGAGAAATTTTAATATTTTTTTTAAACAATCTGAAACAACTCGAGACACCCTTGACCGCTCTATTGACCACTCTATTGACCACTCTTGACCCCACTTGATCACTCTTGACCCACTTAACCACTTTGACCACTCTTGACCCCACTTGACCACTCTTGATCCCACTTTGACCACTTTGACCACTCTTGACCCCACTTGACCACTCTTGACCCCATTTGACCACTTTGACCACTCTTAACCCCACTTGACCACTTTGACCACTCTTGACCCCCCTTGACCACTTTGGCCACTTTTGACAACTATTAACCACTTTGGCCACACTCTTGACAACTATTAGCTATTCTTGACCACTCTTGACCATTCTGACCACTCTTGACCAATCTGACCCCTCTTGACCGATCTTACCACTCTTGACCAATCTGACCAATCTGTCCAACTATAACAGGTTATTTCTGCCTTTGGACTTTTAACTTTTTAATCCTTTTTTTATTACGGTCTATAAAGTTTAATTAAAGTAATCTTACCTGGTTTTAAAGTACACTTGAATCATTAAAAAAAATATAATATTTTCTGAACATAAATACAGCAATGCAAAATATACTATTTAAAGGGACTGTACAATCAATGTTAAGTGACTCTATCTTTGAAAAGTGATAACCTCGTTGGATAAACCCAAGTCAAAACAATGCATTTTAACTTATATCTGAGCAACAATGAGGAAGATATCGTCGTTTAATATCTCAAAGCGTGTTGAAATCTGACATTTTTCTATGTTTTCTTTCCAGTATAAATTCACAAGACAAAATCTAAACAATGTTCACGAAGTAATCTGCTAATAAGTTCTCAAAAATAACTGGAATCAATATTTTTCCTTTTTCCTGTGTGATCTCTTAAATCTAAAAATTATATAAATGGGAAGGAGAGGCAGGAACATTTGCACTCCTCCACCCCCATAAAAATACCGCTTTTATTCTTTGTACATACAGTACATACAATGCATACCGTACGCGTGAAAGAAAAGGTAAACAACGATGTTTTTTATTGATTCCTGAAAATATTAATTACTTCTTCTTGGCTTCGCACACTTGGGGAACCTGAGAGGGGAGGAAGTGGGGAGGAAGTGGAGAAGGGGGCAAAGTGCCAAGATGCCAATATATTCACATTATGATATCTCTACATTCTAAAGACCAATATCAACACAAAACATTTATATTTTAAGTTTTGTATAAAAAGTAACAATTTTTTTAGAATTCCAGGAAACAGATAAATGTTACTTCTAGATTATGCAAGTGTTCTAAGTGGACCAGGTGTACCTGGAGCAGCAATTGGTCGTCTTCATTTCAGAAAGAAAACCCTTCAATGGAGTCTAGTGAGTAGTGAGAGGTTGAGTGCTCCAATACAGTTAACCTTTACAGATCCTCAGGATAATATTCTTGATGAATTCCCAACTCCTATTACAGATCTTTATAACAGGTACATACAGTACAATAGTACATATAGTACAATAGTAAGTTCAATAGTACAAAAGTACAATAGTACATATAGTACAATAGTTCAATAGTACAATAGTACAATAGTACATATAGTACCATAGTACAATAGTACATATAGTACAATAGTACAATAGTACAATAGTACAATAGTACAATAGTACAATAGTACAATAGTACATATAGTACAATAGTACAAAAGTACATATAGAACATACAGTACCATAGTAAAATAGTACATATAGTACAATAGTACAATAGTACAATAGTACAATAGTACAATAGTACAATAGTACAATAGTACAATAGTATAATAGTACAATAGTACATATAATACAGTAGCTGTTGGATCTTCAGTAACAACTCTCTCCGCAATCGTCTTTATCCGTCTCAAAGAATGTTGCCTTTTAAAACCATGCTTACCTGAAGCTCCCTGTGTGATTTTGCCAGTTCTTATATTGCTGCTATTTTGGCACCGGTATTTTATTTTATTAATCTTTGCCTATATAGTTTATTTTTGTTTTCGTCTACACATTTATTAAAATCAGAAAATCAAAATGTACATATCGTTGATATATATATATAAAGTTTATTTTTATTTGTTCCTGTACTTTTTGATCAATAAATAGATTTGAATAATAATACATATAATACAGTAGTACAAAAGTACATATAGAACATATAGTACAATAGTACAATAGTACAATAGTACATGTAGTACATTTAGTACAATAGTACAATAGTAATTATAGTACAATAGCACATATAGTACAATAGTACAAATAGTACAATAGTGCATATAGTACAATAGAGCATATAGTAAAATAGTACATATAGTACAGTGGTACATAAAGTACACTGGTACATATCCTACAATGGTACGTATAGAACAATGATGTATATTGAACAACGGTACATAAAGAGCAATGGTCCATATATAAAAATGGTACATATAGAACATTGGTACATAAATTTCAATGGTACAGCAATGGTACATCTATGCCAATGGTACACATATCACACTGGTAAATATGATACACTGGTACATATAGTTCAATGGTACAGATAGAAAAATGGTACATATAAAACAGTGGTACATATAGAACATTGGTACATATATGCCAATGGTACATATATTACACTGGTAAATTTGATACACGGGTACATATAGTACAATAGTATATATAGAACATAGGTACTCCGTCTAATCCTGCCTATTGTTAAGTACTGGTAAGATGTGTGGAACCTGGGCCCGGCTCCCGAGGAAATATCGCCGGATTCTGAGAGCCGAGGAACTCCGGATTAGTCTCACCTATCCGGAGGGAGTAATTGTCGGAGCCGTGAAGAAATATTACGGTCTCACTTCAGAGCTTTTCTCAGGTAATATTTGGCTACAGGGTGTCTCATAAATACATTTCAGAGCTTTTCTCAGGAAATATTTGGCTACAGGGTGTCTCATAAATACATTTCCAAGCTTTTCTCAGGTCATATTTGGCTACAGGGTGTCTCATAAATACATCTCCTAATTCTTAAATTTTCTACCTTTCAAATTGATTCAGCTATTAAGAATTTTGTCCATTTTCATTTGATTGAAATCTAAAAAATGTTTCTAAAACTTTAAAATACCAAAATTCTGTAGACCTCATTTTTAAAGTGTTATTTTTTTTAAACCTTTATCATTTATCCATGAATCGTCTTAAATGATTTTTAAAATTTGTGAAAATTTTTGAATTTTTAAAAATGTTTTAAATAAGTGGTTGAAAGCTAAAACTCTGATTTAAACTGCATTTTAACTTCAACTACAGTTAATAGTCCAATTAACATAAAACACAGAAATTATGCAGTGTGCCCCATTTCATTTGATACGTTTATATTCAAGTTACTTTGTAATACAAAAAGCTTTATAACATCATTAACTACAATCAACTACACATAAGGTTGCTTAAATGTATTCCATAATTTTATGCGTCCCTCTGTACTATATAGGAATATATTTCAGGGTTCCTTGAAGGACTAGCCGGAGTTGGAACTGCAGTTCTCAGTGTAGATATTGGAACTGGATCCATTCATGTCAACATTCTCTTTAAAGGAATTGTTAAGGAGGGAGAGCTCAATGTTCCATTCCACGTAAGGTTTGAAACTACACGGGACGGAGAAACCAGGATATTAGATGAAACCGTGATTCTGGAGACAGCAGGAGAGGTGAGGATTAATATGCATCCGGAGCCGAGGACTAATTTCTTTATGATTGTCCTCGTTCTTTCTACCCCCCCCCCCCCCCC